>NC_136800.1:17763462-18013462 GCF_951216825.1 Electrona antarctica | reverse complement strand
ACAGTAACGGTGTGGACCTACATGGCTACAGTAACGTGTGGACCTACATGGCTACAGTAACGGTGTGGACCTACATGGCTACAGTAACGGTGTGGACCTACATGGCTACAGTAACGGTGTGGACCTACATGGCTACAGTAACGGTGTGGACCTACATGGCTACAGTAACGGTGTGGACCTACATGGCTACAGTAACGTGTGGACCTACATGGCTACAGTAACGGTGTGGACCTACATGGCTACAGTAACGGTGTGGACCTACATGGCTACAGTAACGGTGTGGACCTACATGGCTACAGTAACGGTGTGGACCTACATGGCTACAGTAACGGTGTGGACCTACATGGCTACAGTATGTGACGCTGACATTTTTACTGTTTTTTCTTACTGACATTTTTACTGTTGAGCTATTGAGTATTGACATGAGCTAAATTGAATTATGGGTTCCATATGATTCCTCACATCCCCCCTCATGATGGTCAACACGACTATCATGCCAAAATATGGAATATGAATGAACATGGAACCATAATTCACTTCAACCCCCTTGACCCTCTGAACTGAACTACATCCGAGGACACCAGAGTAAAAGCATTACATTACAGAGCGACAACTTAATGTTATACTTTAGTTTAAAACAGTTATTTATGCTATTATTAATGAATTGTGGTTCCATAATATACCACACTATAATGGAGAGTACATTTGCGAATTTCCATTGAGTTTCATGCAATGCCAGTGGTCCAGCTCAGGACACCAAATACAACCACCACAGTTGTGTTGTTTACTGTATATTGTATTGACATACTCTACTGTATACAGACTGGTTATAATACTGTATTCGCAAAACCAGACTGTTGATGAAAAGTGAAATTCACTTTCTTGACCTTCATTTGACCTTTGCTTGCATGTTTTGAATCCCTGCAGGCTACAGGAACCTTTAGCCTGCCTTTTGCACTTCCCCTCCGTGCAATCATTTCTGCTTCTCTCTTGGCAGCACGCACAGTGGGAGCAGGTCTCATTTTCTCAAAGTGATCCTATCGTATTCATTTGGGCCCTGCGGTTGTTAGTTACTTGATGAGCAGCACTCCTATGGTCCACTCGTGGGAAATTCAGCCCTCTCACATTGATTTTTAAAGGCCCTCCATCAACCAACGTTTAGAACGCATATATATATATATAGTAGTAGTATATATAGTGCAGAGTCATGCTGGCAGGCAAGTATGGATATACGAATATGGACTGCACGCAGGAGTCCTGCAGTCCTGAAAGTCCTCAGTCCTGATGCTGAGACATTAACCCTGGCGTACCTCATTTGGGCATTATAAGCAAAATCATGACTTTACAACCTCACAACTTCTCTAAATAGGTTAATTATAAAATCGGGCTGAAGTGGTAAATGTAATAGTCACACTATATTGACCAATAGTGCACCTGCAGCCCAAGAATGTTTTCAAAGCCTTTCTGATTCTATTCTAAGCTCTAGTCTTGGGACTCCCCTCCCTGTTGGCTCCTGCTACATTTGTTGAAACACATTGGCACTTTCTTCGCTCTTTAAACTCTGCTTCTTCTTTTTTTTTTTTATTCTTTATTTACCCAGGGAAGTAGCTGAGCACAGGTGCTCATTTTCAGCAACGCCCTGCACATAGAAACACACAGACAGACACACACACGTCCCACACACACACATTAAAACCTGGGAGCTGACCAGTACAACCACAGTCTTATACTGTTGGCCACTAAGCAGCTCCAGGGGGAGCAGTTGGGGGTTCAGTGCATTGCTCAAGGGCACTTCAGCGGTGTTGGGTGTGTGATGACAATCACTTCCCCACCCAGACTTTTCCTGCCCGCCCGGGGAATCGAACCGGCAACCTTTCGGCAACAAGGGCGCTCCTCTAACCCTTAGGCCACCACTGCCCCCAAATCTGCTCCATCATTGTGTCCCGGTGCTTCGCACAGGCACATTTTGTAGTGCATGATACAATTTACAATTACAATTTACAATTTAGGCATTTATCAGACGCTCTTAATCCAGAGCGACTTACATTAAGCAAGAACAAAAAAGCATGGGAATACATCACATATATAAAATGCATTTATCAAGAAACATGCATAAGCTAAGAACGTAACTAGAACATATCTATATAATGACACTATACATATAAACTATACATACTATACTATGCTGTACATATATACTATGAAGTGCTATGACTACATACAATGCAATTATTGTGCTGTCTACATGACATGCTATAAGTCTGTTTCAAATGCTATCTAAATCTAAAAAGTGCTGTCTAAGGGGGTGGGGTAAGTGCTATGGGCCATGATAGAGTCTGAAAAGGTGGGTTTTCAGACTACGGCGGAAGATCGGGAGTGATGCTGCAGTTCTGATTGCAACGGGAAGTGCATTCCACAGTTTTGGGGCCAGAAGGGAGAAGAGTTTGGGACGTGTGGAGCGTTGTCCCGGTGTTTTTAGTGAGGGTACTTCCAGCTTCCCTGCGTTGGCTGATCTGAGTGCGTGGGAGGGTTTGTAGGGTTCAATCATGCTTGCAAGATATGGGGGAGCCATACCTTTGGTTGCTTTAAATGCCAGCATCAGAGTTTTGTATTCTGTGCGGGAAGCGACCGGGAGCCAGTGCAGGGAGCGGAGCAGGGGGGAGACATGTGATAATTTTGGCTGGTTGAAGACCAAGCGAACTGCGGCATTTTGGATCAGTTGGAGAGGCTTAAGTGCACATGCCGGTAGGCCAGTGAGGAGGGAGTTACAATAGTCCAGTTGTCTGGATTAGGAGCTGGGCTGATTCCTGGGTGAGGAACGGTCTAATTCGTCGTATGTTATAGAGTGTGAACCTACAGATGATGACTCGTAATTGCATTTTGGCTGCATGTCCATTGGAACTATCTGTACAAAACAGCAATAACTTCTTTAACATAGCTAGGCTATTTGGGTGATCTATAAGGGTCCATTTGGTGTGTGTCTGTCTGTCTGTCTGTCTGTCTGTCTGTCTGTCTGTCTGTCTGTCTGTCTGTCTGTCTGTCTGTCTGTCTGTCTGTCTGTCTGTCTGTCTGTCTGTCTGTCTGTCTGTCCCCGGCCCTCCCAACAGGCAGTTGCCTAGGGCATCATGAGGGGAGGGGGGGCATCCACCAAGCAAACAAAATACAGTGCTTTAGAACACAAGCGGGCCATGGTCATTTTTCAAGGGGGCATCACGCCTGCCTAGGGCACCAAATTGCTCAGGGCCGGCACTGTGTGTGTGTGTGCACGCGCGCAATGCGTGCGTGCGTTTGCACATGTACTTTGTTTGCATACAGTACGTACTTGTGGTACAGGCTCTTACACACATAGTTATCAAAGGTGGTTGAGCCCCAGCTGACCCCCTGCCCTTTTACCCGTCTGATTAAAAAGTACCATCTCCAGACCATGAATTCAGCATTAAACAATTTGAATTGCCTTTTCCAAACTCATGTTGAAAGGATTGCTCTCTGTGTAGAAATCAATACCATAAACTGCATCTCCAGTATAGGCTTGATGAGGTTGTAGAATGTAGACTGACAGTCATCTTTGTGCACATTTATACGAATAAGGGGCAGGATAATGAAGGAGCTTCAAAAAGGAACTGATAATTTAACAAGGCTTTTCTGTTTATGGCGATGTTGCTCTTGTAGATCGCCTATTTTTTGCTAAAAAATTAATTCCGCCCCCAAAATAAAGTGCCCTTTATTATAGCCCCTGTCCCCCTAACATTCTCTGCACAACCCCAGGTTCATACAAGTGTGGCTTCTTACTAGGTGACAGGGTTTTAGTTCAAGGAATGGCTTGTGATTCATTAGCCCCACAGAAACGGCGAGAACAAACAGGAGTGACATCTATGGCAACACTGTCTTCTTCACAGACTCCCATCCAGCCCTCATTCCTTACACGGCAAGTGTATAAATCCCCAGGAAATGGCCTCCTCCTGACACCTCAGGGTTCATCAGCCTCACGATCTATGGTCGTCACAAATCTAAGAGGTGCCGGTGTCAATAGTGCAGGCCCCTCAGCCATCACTCCCCCAGGGATGACCAGCCAACCAGCCACGGATGTCTCCAACTGTCCCATGGGACACCTCGAGTTCAGCCGGGCTGTGAAGGGCAACGTGGAACAAGTTCCACATCTATGTGGTTATTTATTATTTATCTAGCTAGTGCGGTTAAAACCCCATAGCAGCATCCCTATTCTGGTGGGACCATTCGCCAAAAATAGCAGATCAAAAGTGCGCAACCCCTGACGTTGCGACACGTTGGGAGACAAAAAAATGAGTCATTTTCAAATTGCATATAAAAAGTAGAAATGGTGCGTACAGGAAAGGCAGAGGTGTATATGGATAATGGTATTAAGTCAACCACATTGACCGGGGTCCCCCAGGGGTCTGTACTTGGCCCCTCCTTTTTCCCCCTCTACATCAATCACCAAGATATCTTATCTATCATTTGTGAGCTTGTAGATCTATTATTTCCGCTCAGTTGTCTCCTATCGTTTGCCCTTTATGACATGCCCAGAATAGGTACACTAGGGTTCATGTGGTTACCCATGGTGTCCAGAATAGGTACACCTGTCCGCTGTAAGTGTGCATAAGGACTTTTTTCTTCAAAGAATTTACCAAAAAATAGCAGATTGCGATGAGACACATTGGGAGCTTGCCGTTTTCGCTATTTGTCATATTTACTGTATACTATACTGGGGCTTAAGTGGTTAAGGAAGCTTCTATCAAACAAAACTCAAATAACAAAGTTATTCAGAATCGATTTTCAAAGTTGGTGGCTGTGAGGCTTGTAGCCGTGTGAGGCTCATATTTTTTAAGCTTATTTGAAGCTTTGGTCATGCCCACTAACAAGTGACTTTGACAAATGACACTGTTGTGTTTTATTCAGGCGTTCTCTGTCACTGTCAGCATTTTCTGTCACTTCCGGTGATATTAATTCTGATATGCATAAACAGCTCAACCATTGTGTCCTATTTTCTCCTGAGAAAACACTCAAAAAGTAACGTTTATGGCATTGCTTTGTATAACATTGCACCTGACTGATATTTACAATTAAATATGTCAAT
This sequence comes from Electrona antarctica, assembly GCF_951216825.1. Taxonomy (NCBI): domain Eukaryota; kingdom Metazoa; phylum Chordata; class Actinopteri; order Myctophiformes; family Myctophidae; genus Electrona; species Electrona antarctica. The sequence continues at coordinate 18,008,370 of NC_136800.1, read as the reverse complement.
TAATTGTCAAATAAATACATTGCATACAGTAGCACGCACGCACGCACGCACGCACGCACGCACGCACGCACGCACGCACGCACGCACGCACGCAGATGAATGGTCTCACACACACAAATCTCATCCCACCTTAGAACCTTGCAACCTTGATTTTCTTTGGCAGCTGCCATTAGTTTCAGTGACCTTTTGTTGGAAAGTATAAAGATGCCATTAATCTCACATCTCCTTGACAGCCTAGCGCAGGAGGTGGAGGGGGTGTAGTGCGGTCTATATGCAACTTATACACTGTCTCCATCTCCAAGGCCACACATTGTTACTGCGGCAACAACAACTTGTACCCATTCATTATAACCTTAAATTTGCTGCTTGACAGCTTCTCGACACTCTCTGCCAATTACGGTCAAACAATATTGTTCGGTTCATTTAGGGACTGACAAAGCACACGCATATAGCTCTCCATGGCTTTCTTGGAATCCTACAAAGAACTCACAATGAGTGAAGACTAGTTTAAAAACTAATACAAGTTTTGAACAAGCTGTTCAACTTTTAAATATCTTGCAGACCAGAGAGATGGTGGAACTTGTTTTTCCCTCGGCATCTGATAGTGAAAGAGAATACAGCATTTAATTGATTTACCTGCCTATTCTCTGGGACCATTCAAGCCGAAGGCAGAATCACTGTTCTGCTCCTGCAAATACATGCAAACCCTATAGGTATGGGGTCAAATATCATAGTACAATTTTCAATGTAGCCGAAATATATATATAGAGCCACAAACCATGCCTGAAATTTTAGGTTTGTAGCGGTTTGTCTCTTTGTTGCTGCACAAAATCCATTGCTCCCCTACTCTAAGCTGATTGCCTTGCTTGGTGATTTTGAATTGAATCAGGAGCCTTGAAACATAAATGGCAGTCCATGAATCATAGCTGTGTGGCCTGCAGAGATATCGTTTAGATAACTGAATGGACTCACCAAATCATAACCTTGAAAAGTGGCCACCCACCAAGCGGTTAGGGTGCTTCCCAGCGCCCTAACCGGTTCCCAGATGGCTGGGCCATTTGCTGTATGCCTTTCCTCTACTCTCCGACAAAGTCATTATCATCAAAGTCTAATGAATGTTATCACTGCTAAGATAAGGTATGCCAAAACCTGTACCAATTATTTCAGCACACATCATTTAGCTTGAAGCCAAATCAATAATGTGCTAGATTGATTGTTTAATTATTCAAGCGAGTCTGAGAAACATCCTTCCAAAGTTTGTGCCTATAGTACAACCAATAACATGTTGGCACTAGAAAAACTGTAGGTTTTTATTTGCTCGTTTCTGTCACAGGAAGTTGGGACTAAGCTTGTTTTAACCTACTGATGTGTTGTCGCAATATTGATTCTTCTCAGTTTGAGAAGGAACTGCAGGTTCAGACATTTGGTGCTTTGTGCTTGGCTGGGGAGTCACTGGGGCCCTGCTACTGCACCATCTGCAGGCTTATGACTGAATGCCTAGATGGGAAGATATGTGCACTGAGGACATTTTTGGCTCTTGGTGAAGTAAGCTGTTTGTTTGTGACTGGGTAGGTGGGTGGTGGGTCACGGGTGGATGATGGCACCCGACCCTCTTTCTCCTCTCGGCTATCAGCTGTTCTGTCGCTGCCTAGGAACACAACATTTGCTAATAGTTTTAAGCCAGTGCTTTTTCTATAAACCCTGGTCAGAGTCCCACAAAGGTGTGGATATCAGGACTTAATGGCCGATGTTGTGTCGTGACATTGAGAAAGCAGTACTGAATAGGCTTGGGTTGGTGTGGTTGTAGACTGACAGTCTTTGTGCACATTTACAAATAAGGGGCAGAATAATGATGGAACTTCAAAAAGCAACTACTAATTTAACAAGGCTTTTCTGTTGTAGCTGATGTAACAGGAACACAGGAACACGGTAAGCAATGACAAGACGATTTAAATGACCAAGACTAGGAAGGCCCTAGCTGTGAACCAAACAAAATAACTTTTCAACACATGCAATACATTTTAAAAACAAACAAACCAAAACAAAACAAAACAATATAGCTGCAAGCAGCGATAAGGCGGGACCAAGAAAGAAGACTATACGCAATAAGAACAATATGCACAAATAAGAATCATGGGCTGAGTTGTCAGTACCCGGATTTGAACACACGACCTTATGGTCTAAAGGTGAGAGCTCAACCGACTGAGCTCTGGTCACAGTCAGTTGTTTCATTGTAAACAGTAACATCAATCAGTGTTTTGGTAACAAGTATGTGTGTCCTCATTTTGGGCATGTCATTATCCATTTCTACAGTGTTCGATGTTCATGTTTTCACATACAAACTTCTCTTCAACCGGGATTTGAGATAATGGTCCATAGATTGTGTGTAGGACGTTTCACGCAAATTGGTCAAAAATCCAGGCAGAAAATCAGATATGCTCAAAATGGTGGAAAATCTGAGGGCGGAGCTTACTTGTCAAAGTGACAGATGTGTTCCCCATGAGTCAAGGAACATGTGGAAACAAGTGCCATGAGTTTTGGCCAAACAACAGCATGAGTTATGCCTGTTCAAAGGTTTCATTTTCAAAAAGATTCTATAGCGCCCCCCTTTTGGCCAATTGGAGACTGTTTTCAGTGCTATTTGGCATGACCCTCTACTATACTGTAAAGACTACTATACTGTATGACGCTGCATACATGTATAGAGGCAGAAGAAGAATTTTCACAAAATAGCAATTTACATTGGCTCATAAAAAAAATCACTTAAAAAAATGTACTATGATTTTTTGTCCGTATAGGTCCAAAGTTCACGTGTAGACGTTTTTGTGCATTTTGATCAAAGATTCTGGGAGGAGATACATTTTAACTGTTTTTCATATAATTGAAAATGGCGGGTGATAGGTCAGAGGTCAAAAGTCAGAACACGAAAGTTGTTCGGCATGAGGAGACACATATGTGGATCAATGTTTCATTGCCAACGGTCAAACGGTTCATGAGCTATGCACGTTCAAAGTTTGCATTTTCAATTGAGTGCTATAGCGCCACCCTTTGGCCAATGGTCATGGGCTTCGCATAGTCACCGTTTGGCATGGCCCTCTACCAGATTCCCGTGTTTCGAAAACCGACTGCACGGTTCAGCCAGAACTGCTATTTTTGGCGGAAGAAGGAGAAGAAGAAAAAAAAACAAAAAAACAATAAGTGGCAAGTCCCTTCTGGACTTCTTGGTCCCTTTTCAGGTGGAAAGCGTATTTTGCTCCTCCCCGTCATTATAGGCACTTTTCATTTAGCTAAATTGGAAACAAGACAATGGTGTCCTGTCTTACATATTGCGCAAAAACGGCACAAGTGTCATTGTTTGTTTCCGACTGACACCTTTGTCATTTTCGCCTTTGTCATAAACTCTGCTTTTCCCACAAGGTTGTCAGATGGTATAGGTCATCCCCATGTGTTCCCTGTTGTTGTAAAACTTACTGCTGTGCCTGTGCTGCATTTATTTGCAAGTGGGTCATTTTCAGCATCCAGAGTGCTCACAATCTACTCACAAGTTTGTTTGTTTGTTTGTTTGTTCGTTCGTTTGTCAGTCTGACATGCCAATTATTTCATTCTTATTGAAATAATTGGACGCTTAAGGGTCTGGGTCTGTGGTGCATACCAAACTGTTATATCACTGTTATATACAGGACTCATGACTACATGTACTGTATAAGCAAACTGTACTGGATCAAACAGTGATTACCCAATCCTAAAAACTGCCTAGCCCGCCATACAGCCTCCTGGCCCTAACTAACTTCCGCCCTTGGCCCCAACCCTACTGCTGGGTAAGGGAACTTTAAATGGCTGAAGAGAGGCAAATTCGTGTGTGTGTGTGTGTGTGTGTGTGTGTGTGTGTGTGTGTGTGTGTGTGTGTGTGTGTGTGTGTGTGTGTGTGTGTGTGTGTGTGTGTGTGTGTGTGTGTGTGTGTGTGTGTGTGTGTGTGTGTGTGTGTGTGTGTGTGTGTGTGTGTGTGTGTGTGTGTGTGTGTGTGTGTGTGTGTGTGTGTGTGTGTGTGTGTGTGTGTGTGTGTGTGTGTGTTCTTCCTCGTGAGGAAAAGCATCGAACCACTGTCGTCGGTTTGATGGATGGCTTGGTAACGCGTGTCGATCCAGCAGAAACGACCAGCCGTTACTCATTTCAACCGACTCGTGTTGCATTCGGGAGGGGAAGGTTGAGGAGAGCAGAGAGATAGAGAGAGAGGCTGCATGCATGTGAGGAGGAGACACACTTCATCCATTTTTTTTCTCAACAGTGTCCCGCCGAATCTATCCATCTGCAGAAGCAACGACAGGTTTGGGGAAAATCAATGTAGCGGGAGGTATGAGCGATGAACAAGATAGTGAAATGCTTAGCAAGAGGGATTTCCGGAAAAACATCCTTGTTCACATTCGGGCTTCCGATTGACCACGTGACATGAGGTCAGCGGTTAACGGTGGTCACACTAGACTACTTCATGCAACGTCATGTGCCCCTGATTGGTTTCAGATGTTTGTATCACCAGAATCATGTCTACCCGTTGTCAAGAGGCCAGGGTTGCGATCCTTTAGGATTTTAACGATTCCTTAACGGTTCGCTTTAGCGATTCGTATATATATATATATATATATATATATATATATATATATATATATATATATATATATATAAAGTTTAGTCTTTATTACAATGTTAAACACAAATTCAATCATACAATACATACTTTACATATAGTCCGGCAGCCGGGGGTGTGGAGTGGGAAGTCTTTTTTTGACACACACACACACACACACACACACACACACACACACACACACACACACACACACAGAGGTGACTGCAATGCAATCATGGCAGCCCTTTTCTTGAATGAAGTGAAACGCAAACTCCAAACGAAAAAGTACAGTGAGCAAGTCCCAAATGGAATGTCAGATGTGTGCAGTGTGTGACAGTTTGGTTGTGAATGTGATTGTCAAGACAGTCAGTGCTGCTAAATGCACAAAGTGTGACACGACTGTGCTTTCTATATGACACGGCGAAGACCAGCACGTCTATGACGCGGGGATGACGCTCAGTGCACATAGCGTAAATAGTATGTGTCACATACTATTTACCCTGGGTGTGAGTGTGTCTACGATGTGTGGCCATCTGCTACTACATGTGAAGGGCAGAATAATGGGTTTAAAAACACAGCTGAAACATGAAGTGGAGGCTGTCAAATCCCTTTCTTCCCATTGCCGCCGCAACGCAACCCGAAGGGCGGCAAAATTCTAGTATTAGTATACGGTACATACATTTCATGAATCCACTTGCTGACCGGCAGTCGGCATTGAGCGAATTTTTTTATTGGGTTTTATGTGACCATACCATTGAAATCCTATATAAGGCAAAAATGTCAAGATTTGTAGATGGACTGCAGTTGATGGCAATGAAGAGCCTATAATTGGTTTTCACCACCCTCTGCAGTGATTTCCGCTCACATAGTCCCACATACCAGCTCTGAAAAAGTGTGATAAACCGGTTCCAAATGTGAGGGGGCTGGGAGGCAGGCATACAGGACCTGCACCCTTCAGTGAATACCATAACTCTGTAATCTTTGTGGCTATTAGAACCGTCGGGTAGAGTCAGACAAAACCGTCACCTCTGGGTCCAGCGCGGATCGAATTGTGTGGAGGTGAGGCGAGGTTTTTCAAGTGCTTGAAATCTGCCATTATAAAGGTGGCAATTGTGTCACATTGGGTTTCTAGCTCGTAGATCTCTGCTCGTTACGCCTTTTATCCACGGTGACCTTTCCTCTTAAATGTCTATTATTTTTCTCTCTCCTCCAGTACAGTTAATTTGCACACTCTGTAGAATCAACAAATATTAGACTTACATTTGGCATGTTCTTTCTAGGGCCTTGAACAAATAACAACTAGGTGTGAATACATGTTTTAGTTGGATGGGGAAAAAACAACAACCAACAGCACTTGAGGCAAACAAAAACAAACAAACTAATTGATTTTTATTGTGTAAAGAAATATGAAAATGTATTGTGTTGTAGACAATATGACAAGCAAAACAGGAAACTAACTAAACTGAACAAAAATTATAAATGGAAAAAGAAAATATACAGTAAAAACTAGAAAAAGTGCCCCTCGGGGCACAGGTCTCCACCAAGCCAGGTCAGATTGTGGCCTCCTGGTGGCGCTATAATAGGCCAATGTGAAAAGGATGCCATTTCTTCATACGCCTTTGATGGCATTGCAATTGGATGGTTTGAGGCATTTTGTTCCAAAAATGTGTTTTGCATGCTGCGTTCATGCAGGCTTTTGTTCAAAACGGGGCAATCTTGCAAACTGTGAAAGCCAATTATAGCCAATTAGGATGGAATATGAAATATCGGACAGATCCGACTTGAGCACATGACCATAGAGATACTGTGTAACAATTTGTGAGATTTTTGGACCGAATGTGGAGGAGTAATATAAAAAAATGTGTTTTACAAAAGTCGGCCTCCTGGTGGCCCTATAAAAGGCAGATGCGGAGGGAGTGTGCATGCAACTTTTCACGCAGATCGGTGCAGTTGAAAAGCTGCCTCATGGTGGCGCTATAACAGGCCGTTCTGCAAAATGTGGGGCAGAGGTTCATCGTCAGCATCCAGGGAGTGTGTATGCAAAATTTGGCATCGACCGGGTTAACGGTGCCGATTAGCTGGTAACAGACCGACGGAAGGACGGACACACACACACACACACAAACGGACGGAGTGCAAAACATACTCTCTCCTGGTGGAGACAAATATAAAAGAAAATATAAAATTAGTAAAACACTATAATGGTGCATTTATATACACTAGCGCTTTTATCCAAAGCACTTTACATAGATGGTGCACTACATTCACCCACTAACATACACACATTCATACACTGATGGCGGCGGAAACCATGCAAGGCACCAACCTGCACATCGGGAGCAAGTAGGAGTTCAGAGTCTTGCTCAAGGATACTTCGACACTACACACACTTCGATACTATACTTCGGCTCTGGGGGAGCCCGGGATCGAACAGGGTTGCTCAACTGGCCACTCTACCCCTGAGCCACTGCCGCCACTATATTGTACAGAGACCAACCATAATGTAGGCACAAATGTTGGAATCGTCCAACACAAACTAGTATGTTTGCACATCTGTAATCGATGTGATCGAGGCTTTCTCTTAACCCCCCTTTAAAAAAATATCTTCTTCTGTTTTCTTTACAACCTTCTTTTTCAACCTATTTGTTCATATCCTGATATGAGACTGGTGTGAGCAACGGCTCATTTCAGCCCCCTCACAAGCAATCTCCCATAACCCACCCTCACATGCACGCACGCAACACCCAATAATGTCATTTCTGATACATTTTCTTTGCATATTCAGTGAACGCGCCTTGATAACGAAGGTAATAAATGAGAAAACTTTGCGCTGATGCTCTCCTCCTGGATAGATGGAAAGGTACGCTGGCTCAAGGCGGGGCTTCCCCTATGAACATGCTTCTTTCCACACCTCTATTTATCCCATCATGTTGTCCCATCCCTCTTTGCCGGATGAAAAATGGACGCGGGGGTGCAGCAGCGGCCAAGGAGGCGCCTGGTGTCGTTCCTCAGTCTGTCACTAATGCTTCGTTAGATACTTGGCGGGGCCATTCATCGCTCTTATCTCCGGTCACAATTTTGCCGCGTATTGGCCAGCAGTCCCACGGAAAGGCAGTCGCATACCACATGCATGCGTGCTTGCACAAGAATGCACAAGCGAACACATGCAAACATCATGCGCGTAGGCTACTTACTGTAGTTACGTGTGCAAAGATGCATACAGTGGGCCAATTGCGTGTGCATGCGGCGCACACACACACACACACACACACACACACACACACACACACACACACACATTAACTTCTCATTTATTGGCTATTCAGCAGTGGTGATATCTCCTCCTGCTCCATAACTCTTGCCTCACATAATTCCCATTCCTCAGTTTCCACCTCGTGTGCAATTCTTCATAATACAGATGGATGATGAATGAAAGAAAAAAACCAACATGAAGTGTCTTTTTGTTATTACTATTACTTTATTGGCAATTGTATTGCTTCATTAGATGGGAGGGGTGGAAGCCCAAGCCAAATTTCCCTAGTGGACAATAAAGTTTGCCGTGACCTTGACCTTGCATAGTGTAGGGACACTGAGGGCAAGGAGAGAGGGGAGATATGCCAGACAAGACACTGGGGGAGAAGAACCCGGTTGTACATAACTCACAGGGAACATGTGTGTTATAAGTGCACTGACTGATTGATCCACCATGCCCCCGAACATTGTCTTTCTTGGTAATTAATGCAGACTAAAGCCCAATTTATACTTGGTCGTACCACAGGGTCGAGTTGAAAGTAGCCAATCTATATGCTTACAATGCATTGCATCCGCTACGTGTTGTGAGCTTATTATACGACATAGCATACACTTGGTATAATTTAGCAGGTTGGTGCCAGATGTCGTAAACTCTCAAAGGTCTCTACACTCATTGCGGCTTTCAACTTCTGTCTGGGTTGAAACCCAGAATCTCTGCTTGCACACAGCACACTGCACCAACTCACCCCCCCCCTCCTCCTCTCTCTCTCTCTCTCTCTCTCTCTCTGACTCTCTCTCTCTCTCTCTGACTCTCTCACGCACGCACGCACGCACGCACGCACGCACGCACGCACACAAAACCATGCTTACATTACACATGTAAGCACTTCTATCACTCATTGCACATCACTTTTGATTAATCCCTGTGGCAGGTGTACTAGAGACGACTGTCCCATTACCTGATTTCAGGAGTCCAATGCATCGATTAAGCCATTACTCTGATTAGCAGATTAATTAAGCACACTTAAGCTGCTCCTCCTGGCATCCAATTAGGAGCCTGTGGTATAAAGTAACTAGTATGTTATAGGTCCTACTGGGAGACACATGGAACATATACTGTAGGAATCTAACTGCGATGAACTGTAAACTACTGTACCACTTTCTGCCTGTTTCTGTAGAATGTATCCTTTGACTTGCTAATCCACTGTAAAGAATTTGATTGATTTATTCAGAGAGGCGCGGCAGTATTGTTGCTGAACATATTGGGGAAATACTGGAGAATTTCCACAGCAGAGATGGGAGCATTTTGGCCAATTCAAGCGCGGTTAAATGAACTGTCCCCATCCATGTGAATAACACATTGGAAACACCTTGGGTAAACTATTGGTCTTTTGTGAGGCTGAGACGAGTTGTGGGGGGACTCATTCGTGCTGAGGTAGGGAAGTCTCATTCTGCCCACATATTTTTAGGTCAACCTCTGTGTGCATATACCGGCCAGACGGTGAATAGACAGACAGGCAACAGATGAAAGAAATGTGTTGTAGGTTATGGGTGTGCACGGTGGCTCCAATCCATCCAGTCCCAAGCACACAAATGTCAACTTTAGCTTCAAGGTTGTTTACTGTTGAAGGAACAGAAATTGTAAATAATCAGGGAGCGGGAGAGAGGAGTGATACATCTTTCAAAGTGCTTGTGCACAAAAATCTTAGTCTTCATATATAATAATATCTGAAACATACAGGTACTGTATTGCAGGGGTTCTCAACGTTTTTGGCCGGGGACCCCCGGAAATGCTTTGGCAATGTCTCGGGACCCCCGCCCCGCCCCCTCCCGACCCCCAATATAAATTGACTGCTACAATAACCTTAAACCATTTTGGGCGGGAACCCCTTTTGGTGTTTTAAGCATTGTTATAATTTAGCTATTGAAAAATAGCAGATCTACAAGCTCATAGCGCGCCACCGAGTGGCGCGCTACGAGCTTGTAGGTCTGCTATTTTTTAAAAATCGTGAAAAAAAAATTAAAAAAAAAAATCTTTTTTTTTTTTTAAATAATTTGGGGACCCCCTAAAATAATTTGGCGACCCCCCGAGGGGTCGCGACCCACGGGTTGAGAACCCCTGCTGTATTGTGCTGCTTGGGCCTGCTTTTTAGCAGGTCACATTTCCTGTTTGCAAAAGAGGACCAATTAAGACACTTATTGCAACTCTGAAGAGTTACAAGCCAAGTTAATCAGGACATGGATCATTGTTGATCTGTATTAATACATTGATTAAGTACTTACTGGTTACCTACCCATCCTTCAACAACTACATTCATTTGTTTCCATGTTTTGCACTGTGCAGAATTGAAAGATTTTGTCGCTGGTATTCAAGATATTTCATTTTTGGAACGAATCTGTGAGCCAAGGAATAAGACGGCAGCATGATTAAAGATTGTGAGTGATTTAATAAGAAAGGAATTAAAATGATGAAGCTTGTGGCCTTGCAGAATCTGAATGAGCCAAGTCTTCTGGGCCAAAGTCACCTCCGTCTGGAAGCTCCAGACTTCCCAAAACAAACTGGTCAGGCTACTACTGGTCAGGCTACTACTGGTCAGGCTACTACTTGGCCTCACTCCCCGAATCCACCTCACTCCTGCCTACTTTGATAGGCTGGAATGGCTTAGGGTTGACGACAGAGTACAGCATCTTGCAATGGGTCTGGTCCACAAGATTGGATACACCAAGATACCCAATGTCCTTAATGTCAACGAAGTGCACACCCACAACACCAGAGGGAGTTCAACAAACCATGTGCAACCCAGATTCGGCACAAACAAGGGACTAAATTATTTTCGCTCCTATGCCACCAAAATGTGGAATGCTCTACCAACAGTCATTAAGACATGCAAATCTCTTGACTCCTTCAAAACCGCTCTCAAAGGGCACCTACGGACGGCTGCAATTCGAAAATGCATGGCCCCCGTAAAAAACGAATCCCTCACCCACCCCTTTTTCCTCTCACTGTATATGTTTTTTCCCCTTTTTATCTCCTCTATGATGATATCCTATGTGTGTTATAAGTGTATATTTGTACGTCTCAAAATGTTATGATGAATTGAACATTGTGGACCCTATTGTAAACAAGTGTAATGCTTTATGGTGTCGTCCACAGTTAACAGTTTTGTATTGAGTTGTGCTTGAAATATACTGTAATTCTCCAATCTGTTAATAAATACAATCAAGCTATAGCCTAATGTGTACATCAGTGTTGCCATGTCTGCTTATTGTAAGCGACTTTGGGCGTGTTTTCTGTAAAGTTGCTTTTAAATATTGGTAGGCTGCTGCCTTTGATTTGAGTTATTTTTATATTTTCTCTTTTCTTTTCTCTTCTGCACTGTAACTATCTATTTTTGCTTTTGTGTTATGCATCCTAATGTCATTTTATAATGTTACAATTATGTTTCTTTGCTTGATGTTCTGTACATTGAATTGCCTTGTTGTGTTGAAATGTGCTATATAAATAAAATTGCCTTGCCTTGTCTACAGTAAATGTACAATAGGCAATACATAAATTACATTAGCCTACCTAATGATAAAAAGTAAATGCTTCAATAGCAGAAAAAGTATTTCAAGTGATGTCATTTATTTGTTGTAAAACCATTCTTTATACAGTATTTAAATAAGTTGTGAGTTGCCATATAACCAGTGTGCCTGTGCACATCACTTCTGCCTACCCAGTCTGACGATATTCAGAGGATTCTGTAAGGAAGGACGCAGCTGGATAACTCTGGATTAAGTTGTGATATGTCCTGGTGGACCAGCGCTCTATTAAGCCATTAAGCACAGCACAACTTCTATTTGAACTTAAGGGCTGAATGTACTCTCACCACCACCCCTCCCTGAACACACACGCACGCACACACGCCACGACACAGTGGTATTCATCCACATGGATGCATGCAGACACATGAACAGCATGGTATAAACTAAAGTAACCTGCTCAACAGAATCCCCACCAAGACTCTTGCCAGTCTCTTCAATGAGGCCACAGCGTCGTTGTCGCTAACTCTCTCTGTCTCCGCCTCCCTGCAGGCTGACGACTCCATATTCTATCCCTCCTGGAGGCTCTCCCTCCTTAGGTGAGGGAGAGCTGTTGCCTTTTTGTTTACCTCCAATTTCCAAATCCATTCATACCACTCACAGTATAGGCCTCCTAATGCAATTTTACAGCTGGGCTGTGCAATGACGTCTCGTTGGGGAGAAACAGTGGGTGAAGAAGATTTGTTGCGACCTCGAGATGGAAAGAAAGTGACTGACATATTGACTGCGATGCATTGATCCCTATGTAGATGGTTTATTGATTGAGGGTGACACAGGGCGTCTGCATTTGAAGTGTTTTATTTTGGCTCCGCTCAGCTATAGCCCCACTCAATTATGGCACTCTTATGTCAGAGACTAATACAAAATAATTTGGGGACAGGAGTTCCGGTGATTTCATTATACGAAGCGACACAAAGATTTGTGTCGCTTCGCTTGTGCTTAAATCAGACGCAATACGTTAGACAGTTTGACAGTCGGAGAAAGTCCAACGGTATTGCATGACATGCAATCCATAATATTTTATTCAGTGTCTGCATGTTCTGGTTTGAAAGATAAGCTTTAATGATATGCTTCAATGCCATATGCCAGCCAGGTGTCCTAAAAGAAAAACACCAAAGCTCCCACCTGCTGTCTTAAAATCCCTAATATTAAACATAATGCAACATGACTTATTTATGTTATATTTAACACACATACCTATGAAAGGAAAACGGAACATGGAGTTTTCCCTCCAGGGGGCTAGTTTTCCACCTGTGCAAGACTTCTTTCGCAGTGCCACAATGCCAGATTCTGTCTGGCAGCTGAATTTTGGACCTACTGGAGTAACTGGACCCTATCCAGGTACTTGATTTGGAGTTCATACAGGACTCCATTGCAGCAGTCTTCTAGACGGGAGAGGGAGGTAACAAATGTGTGAATGAGGGTCTCAGCCACGCGTGAATTCCGTTTGTGTCCGAGCATAGGCATGGTAACGCCCCGCCTGCCTGTGATTGGCCTACCGACACTGTCCTCCGAGGTGGATATGCTGGATCATGATGCCTGGATAGTCTGATGCGAGGTTACTCCGTGGTGGGAAATAATACAAGTAGTATGGTATGATACAAGAGAACGCTAACTTGTACGTTTTATTTTTGTAGAAGAGGCAAACTAATATTGTTTATTCAGTTTGCTTTGATGGAATAATTGATTGAACATGCACGCCATAATATGATTTGATTTGGGTGTGTTCTAAAATAAAGTGTTTGTGTTGTGTAATTTGTTTTGTATGTGTAAACTTGAAACATTATTGTAGGCCTACTACAAAATTAAAACTTACAAGTTAGTTACAAGGCTGCATTCTGTCGTGCGTGTCAAACTGTCATTCTCTTGTAGCCTATTATTTATTTCTCAATCTCACCACGGAGTAACCTGCGTCTCGGAGGACAGTCAAGACGGGCAGTGTCAGTAGACCAATCACAGGCAGGCGGGGCGTTACCATGCCTCAGCCATGCCTATGCTCGGACACAAACGGAATTCACGCCTCAGCCACAGAGTCGGAAAGAGATGTTCTAAAAGGCCAATATGCCTGAGTGGCGGACGCTGTCTGCAATACAGCAGGGAGACAGGGCTCAGTGTTTGTTCAGCAGCCTGATGGTTGCCAGGAGAAAACTGTACAGTCTGGTGGAATGGCTTCTGATCGATGCACCGGTATCCATAGGTGTTTTTAGTCTCAGTCAAAAGAGGGGAAAGATTCTACCATGAGACATAAAAGAAAGAAAAGAAAACACCACATGCCACCTCTTTATAATGGGTTGATAATAATTAGCTTAATGGTTGGACTACGTATACACTATATGGAAATTATCTACTGGTCTTCTTCTTCTTCTTCTTCGTGGGGTTTTATGGCGGTTGGCATCCAAATAGTTGCATTACCGCCCCCGATCTACTGGTCAAATAATCATTTATTATTTACATTGTGGGACGTCTGAAGCTTAGTTTGTAGTGACATTGAGATGTTGGAGAACCAAGAGGTGCAAGCATAGTCACACATTAATGGCATTGTGTCTAGCTCTAGGGAGGCAGTACAGTACAGTCACCGTGTATATGGCCCATTTGAGGTCCTCAAAGATGTGCATTCCAAGGAACTTAAAAACATGTACCCGCTCCACTGTGGCAGCAGGCTCTCTCCTCTCAATCAGCTACTTGGAAAGGTTGTTCTCCTGAGTCCTGACACCATAGTATCAGTGATCTGATCCTCCTCTATAGTCTAATGTAATCATTCTTCTGATCTCGTCCTTCCTTGTCACTCCTAATGAGAATCGTAGCATCCATAATTCTGCCACCTTCAGCTCCGCCTCCTGTCTTTTCGTGAGTGCCACAGTTTTTTTTCTTTTTTCACTGCCGTCTTATACATTTTCCCTCTCACTCTTGCTGTCACAAATCACTCCTGACACTTTCCTCCATCCGTTCCACCCTGACTGCACTCACCGTCACCACCTTCCCCCCTCTCACTACGCATCGCAATGTCATCCGCAAGCAACATTGTCAACGGTGCCTGTATAACGTCATATTGTGCGTACTAATATTGTCATTTTAAAACAATTCATAACTATTATTATTGCTACATAACTGCTATCGTGATAATAATGTGTGATCGTCACAAAATCCCAAGGCAAACCTCCACTTTTCTGCCACCACACCATGCCTCTGCACAACATTTTAGAACAATGGTTTACATAAACCTTAATTAACCTACTAAAGTAGACGATGAGAGATGGAGCTTTAGCCTATACGCTCCCAACTACCGCTCTCCTTTCCTTTCTCCATCCTGCCCTCCCTCTCTCCCGGCCCTCCAACCCCTTGGCCTCGGGATGTGGAAAATTAATTAAAGGACTGAAAATGACAGCCTCCCTTTGTCTTGGTGTACGTTCAACAGCCACAGAGCCCTTTTATCCATACCCCAGGGACAACACATCGATTTCCCCACTGTCTTGTTTTCTCCACCCAAGTCTTCCTGAGAAAGTTTTCTTTTCTTGTGTGTGTGTGTGTGCGTGCGTGCGTGCGTGCGTGCGTGCGTGCGTGCGTGCGTGCGTGCGTGCGTGTGTGTGTGGAGTCATTTCATGTCTGTTAACCTAACTTAGAGCATTACTTAGTGATCAGCTGGTCAGAGTTTAGAGCAGTGGTTCTCAAAGTGGGGTCCTTGAGGGAGTTCCAGGGGGTCCTCAACAAAATGAGTTAATAGCACCACAATCAGTTCATCCACTTAAACCCTGCTCACAATGTGTCGCAATGCAACACGTTGTCAGCAATTGTAGATATGATATTTTCACAAAATCTTGAATTTAACCGGGCATTTATGAAACATTTCTGAAAACGTGGAGGTCCCTGGCAAAAAATCATTTAAAATTGGGGTCCGAGGCCAAATGCATGTTCATTTGCGAGTCCTTACATGAAAAGGTGGGTGTCGCGGCACCCTAGGCTGCCGGTATTGTCAGCCCAGTGGTGCCGTGGACTAATTTCATAATGTTTGGAATTCGCCAGTATGACCTATAACATTAATTTATGAGTTTAAACATTTCCCATTGATGAGTTTAAATGTCAAGTATACACTTAAATATTTATTTCCAATCTGTTCTAACCAATATTCTCTGTAGTCCTTTTAACAATACTAAAAATAGTTGAAAAGCGAGGTGGAACAATAGGGTGACATCAGGTTGAATTCAAACAAATCATCTCATCTGAATGCAGGTGTCTCTGTCTGTCTAATAAGCACAGATGGGCCCAATCCCACTAATTAGGGATGACACCATAGAGCTATAATATAACTAGAACGGATTGAGGAGCGATAGCCCCGCCCCCCGCTATTCACTTCAATGGAAGTTGCGTTTTGAAGCCACAATGAATCGACGAAGTCTTCCGGGTAACCTGACTCCGCCAGATTGTGGCAGTATTGAGTTCACAAGTTCCCTCCTCCTGCCTGCATCTGGTCTCTCTCAAGCAGAAACCATGAACCCGAAGCAGCGGGACAAAAATCTGATATCTCCATAATCATTTCGAGTTGTAGTCCTGTTAGGTTGTGTTTACATTTGCGCTGTGGCACAGCTACAATATGTCACCAGTCTTGCGTTGATCCCGCCTCTAGCGGCCGCATACGGCAGCATATCGCTCCGATCAGCATTTGATCGGAGTGCATCGTCTCTGCCCGAGAGAGTCCAGATGGGAAGCAGGAGGAGGAACTCACTGATGCCACCAGCTGGCGGAGTCAGGTTATGGGTATACCCCTCGAGCGTTGATATGATTGGTTGGCTTCTATCATAGTACAAGTCGCGCTGTTCTTGTGGTACCTCTACGTCACGTCCTACGTCACGATTCATTGTCTCCACCAGGCCGAAGGCATGGGGAGAGAGTATGTTTTGCACTCCGTCCGTGTGTGTGTGTCCGTGTGTGTGTCCGTCCGTCCGTCCTTCCGTCCGTCTGTTACCAGCTAATCTCCGGCACCGTTAACCTGGTCGATGCCAAACTTTGCACACACACTCCCTGGATGCCAACGATGAACCTCTGCCCCGCATTTTCCAGAACGGCCTGTTATAGCGCCACCATGAGGCAGCTTTTCACATTTTTACCTAAAACTGCACCGATCTGCGTGAAACGTTGCATGCACACTCCCTAGAGGCCAAGGACAAACCTTTGACCTGCATTTTCCGCATCTGCCTTTTATAGCGCCACCAGGAGGCCGACTTTTGTAAAACACATTTTTTGATATTACTCCTCCAGATTCTGTCCAAAAATCTCACAAATCGTTACACAGTATCTCTATGGTCATGTGCTCAAGTCGGATCTGTCCGATATTTCATATTCCATCCTAATTGGCTATAATTGGCATTCACAGTTTGCAAGATTGCCCCGTTTTGAACAAAAGCCTCAAATCATGAACGCAGCATGCAATTTACGTGACATCTTTCACACATTTTCTTACTAGGCTGAGGAATATATCCCACCCTTTTCACATTGGCCTGTTATAGCGCCACCAACAGGTTGATTTTTGCAAAACACATTTTTGGAACAAAATGCCTCAAGTCATCCAATTGCCATCAAAGGCAAACATGTTTATATTACTCCTAAACATTTTGCCTAACATCTCACGCAGTCCTATCCTCCTGGTGGAGACCTGTGCCCAGAAGGGCACTTTTTCTAGTTCATTAATGTAACCTGGGCCTGCATGGGCCTACAGTACCACGTTTCACCAGTAGGGATGGCGGTTTCAATATTGCCCCTTTCCACTGGGATTTGAATGCCAAATGATACACCAACAGAGCAATATTCTCCAGACGTCAGAGGCTAGATGAGAGGGGAATATGGATTTAAGAGGACAAATGCTCACTAATTCTGCACACAAGGTCACAACTGAATGAAGTAATTACTGATTTTGTGACTGTGATTGTGTATACAAAGAAGTATAGGGCTGCTGAAAACCAATTATCTTATTTATTTTGGCTGAAATGCTCCTTTAGCTATAAGGTGCCATCTATTTGACCACATTTCTTTTCATTTCTTATGAAATGTAGTATTTTATTTTTTTATGTGCAGCGGTCTGTAATCATTAGCCATGCGGAGCCTACAGATTTAAACATGACTTTTAGGGATAAGACAAGTGCTGAGCGTTTGTAGTAGTTGACTTGAAAGATTATTTCATTTTCTGCCTGACAGACCTCGGTTTCACAAATGAATAATGATGTGCTGTGACGGCCCCGTTAGAGGGAAAAGTTATAGATTCAACACATCTAAAAAAACTCGGGTCTGGATATTGATAGAGTGGACATTTTAGTACTTTTTGAACAAACTAGATTCATGTACTCCCGATATAGTGGATTGAACAGAGTGGATTGAATTTACTTTAAAATTTGATTGTGCGTTTTATGGGAAAGCAGATGAGAGGTAGCTAGGGCGCGTCCTGTGTGACCTTGTCCAGAGAAGAGTTCTGTTTGCTGCTTTGATGTGTGGAGAAACTGTAGCCCATTTGTGAGACTTTCACTTTCAACTGCATTCTCACTGCATTTTAGCCGTGGTGCAGCCACTCACCCTCACTTAGAGGCATTGCTTGGAAAATTCGATTTGGTTCTCTTTTGATTATTTTGAAAGGACAGCATGTCAGGGGGGTCAGCTTTTTCAGATACGTTTTTATGGCATGGCTCTAGCATAATGAAATATTTAACTGTAATTGTATAACCATAATGTCAATGTGGCTGTGATCAAGCTGAAACCTTGTTTTTTATGGTTCAAGAGGTATAGGCCAAAACGTGATATTAGGGTGGAGATTCTTTGTTGGCCTACTATGAGTGTGTGTGCAAAACATAATCCCTGGAGATTAAAAGGGAGATCCCCTGTGTAAATATAAGGGAAATTAAAGTGCAAGTGAAAAAGTAATTTATGGTATGTTGAAGTTTGTCTGCAAAAAGCGTCTTCGGCTGCCTTCTTTTCGGTGTTATTACCAGCACTGCAGTGTTTTAAAAGGAAGGACTGGGGGAGTGCACAATTTTGCCATTCCATCCATTTTACAACTGTTCCAATTTCCAAAGCCATACTCATCTCTCAGAAATGCATGAATGAGACATACAGTGTACCTCTGTCTGTTTATGCATTACACAATATTTAGTGATGGATGGCAACATAGCGTCCAGGAAAATATGCTTTCCCAGATCATTACTGAAAGCAAAATCTCTCAAGACAGATTTTCCTTTTAAACGAATGGGTTCCCAAAATGCTGAAAGCAGAAAACCTTTATTCCATGATTTTCACTACACTTGCTAAGTTACCATCTTTCCTGTAAAGGATTGAAATGACAAAATGCCCATGTTTTATCAGTGGGAGAGAAGAAAAGATGGACCTACACGATTTGTGATGGAGTACTTTCCTTTTCATCTAATATAGATTGCGACTGCAATTGGTTTGATTTCCTCACTATAGACTCTTTCACAATTATGTGCCATTACCTTTTATTTCGTGGGCCCCAAACACATTTTTCCGCTGATATGGCCTTGACTTGGGCGCATGCGAGTCTTGAATTCTTGATCTGTCTCAGGATTTCCCTAATCTATCACCTTGCCTAGCAGAGTGATGGAAAGAATACATTGTGGAGCTTTTGACTGCGACAACTGACAGCAACGAGAGTGAGTGAGTGGGTGTTGAATAGACTCAAGTATGTGGAACGCACAGTATAGTCAGAAAGAGAAAATGGCTCTCGACTGTGAAAAGGCATAATCATGCCACAGGAAGGCTCTCAGTGCTGTTCTGTATGCTGGGCTCGCTCTACATGCAGCACTTTTCTGCATGTAAATATCAGTTTTGCAACACGAGCATCACAGAATGACGAGGCTTCAATACTAAATGGAAGTTTGAATTTCAAACGTCTCCCTGTCCAGATGATCGATGCTGTTTCACTTCATCATCGGTCAATTTGCCAATTTCCTTCCACCTGAGACATGGACACGTTTGCTGACCGCGTGTCGGCCAACAAATTCATTCCTCAATGTGATCATCTGTTTACAACCTCACCGTTTCTTGTTAATTCTACACATAGAATAGTTCACAATTTCATGAGAATTTCATGAGATTGTCACATGGTATTATTAAACTTAGATTATATTAAATATCTTAAATTATTAAACACACTCAACCAGAGCTGCTGCTCGGTCGCCTCAATGTCCCACAGACGAGTCCATTAAAGATGGAGTGCTGTTTTTCCAGTTTTTCATGTGTTTATGAGGTGACAGTACTTCATTAGACCCCTTGGTGTGGTTGTTATGTGCAATTATGTTTGTATTTAGGGTTTCTTCCTGGAGGCTGACAATGAAAACAAAAACAGTGATATAGTGACATCACAATATCATCCACTCCCCTAACCCCTCCCCCTTTATCATACAACCACAGCTGTGGGTGCAGCTTCAGTTCAGGTGGATCACCACCATCACCACCCACCAGGCAAACCAGCCATAAACTGGTGGGCATGTCTACATAAAAACGTAATTTTAACAAATACTGTACACATTTTTTGAAAAGATTCTTCCTCTAATAATAATACCTGATGACATGTTTTAGGGTGGAAGAAAATCACGGCACCCCATCTTTAATAGATGGTGATGGAAGAAGTACTCACATGTTTTACTCAAGTAAAAGTATCAATACTGCAATGTACAGTAGAAATACTGTGTTACAAGTAATGTCCTGTATTCAAAATGTACATGAGTAAAAGTGCAGAAGTGTTGGCATGATGGCATTACAGTATACTAAAAGTATGACTAAGTATGACTACATTTCACAAGTTCAAAATGTATAAACATCTTTTGAAAATAGCTAATCTACAAGCTCTCAATGCGTCGCATCGCAAGTAATTTTGAGCTTGTAGATCGACTATTTTCAAATAAAGTATAGTATAGGGGACGATTGGCACGGAATAGTCCTGGATATTTTCAAAATGGAAAAATTAACATACATCCTAAGAACTAGACTAGACAATTTCTACCAAATTTGGAACAACTGGATTGTACACATTGCCCCTCTGAGAGCAGACTTTGTGTGATCTCACTGGTCCTAATTGCCTGCTTTATGATATTTGTAGAAAATGTTTAAGACACCCTTCCTCTTCTCATGGTCGAAGTCCAAAGCTTTTTTGTTTTTGTTCACCTCAGCAATATTGTATACTTTCGTTTCTTGGTTGTTGTTGTTTTTTTTGTCTTTGTCTTTTTTTTTCCTGCCCTCCTTCTGAAATGTACACTCTGAAGCCATATTGCCCTTTGCCCTTTGCCCTTTGCCCCTGTTAAGTGTTGACCTGAGGCCATATGTACAGTAGTAGAGACATTGGAGATGGAGTCACTTGCAGGGGGGAGGGAGGGAAGAGGGGTGGAAAAAAATCCTGGGAATTGAACTTGTGTCCTATGTATACATAGAAATGCTGTCTGTACTGTACTGCTTTTTCCAAATAAAATTAATATTATTTAAAAAAAAACAGTATAGGGATGATGTGGTTAACAACAATAATAATCCAAATCTACAAAGTAACTATAGTATTAAAGTTTTCAAATAATTGTAGTGGAGTAATAAGTACAATATTTGCCTCTGAGTGAGTACTGACATTTTAAAAATACTCCAGTAAAGTAAAGATTCCTCAAATTTGTACTTCAGTACAGTACTTGAGTACTTGTACTTTTACCTCTTTTAATGACACCAGTATTGGCAATTATGCAGCACATGTGTCCTTATTTGAACAACTTTCAACCTGGCATCCATAAATGTAAAGAAATCTTCAAACATTTCAGATCTACAAACTCACAGCGCATCTAATGTCCTACTTTATTTATTAACCATTTAGGCCAACAACCACCGGCACCAGCTAAAGTCTTTTTTCATAGATGTCTTTCACACAATGCCCCTGTATTTTAGCCTAGCCTTAGCTGATGAGTCTGTGTATATACTGTAGATGACTATTATACATATATTTCTACACAGGGATTAAGTATGATTATAATACTGATGGGGCAATACATAAGCAGCATTTAATATGTACCACTTTTACTTTAGTACTTGTATGTACATTTGGCTGATAAAACCTTTGAAGTTTTGTAAATAAAGTATTTGTTAATGTACATTGTGATATTTATACTTTTACTTTTGCATCTGAGTGCTTCTTCCAACACTGAAGGTCACCATCCCCCATGTTTAGCCTGCTGCTTCACATTTTGCAACAATCAACTGATTGCAGGAACAACAAATAATACACCTTCCATGGAAACAACTTTATTGGTATACACCCCATCACTTTCCTTAATCAATCTTTCATTGAAAGTGTTCTGAGCTTTTCCTTTATCTGCTGGTAAAGGTTTCACAGTCTCCCACAGTAAAAGATAGAAACAACCCTAAACACATTGTCTCTTCAAGATTTTTTCAGAGATTATCAGAGTGAAAACAAAGACGGTTCTTTCTGTAAACCGATAATTCCTCAGGAAAGCTGCAAGCATTTTGGCTTATCCTGCGCTTGTTTTGGTAGGTACAAATAATAAAAAAGTTAACGCCATGTGGCTCCCTTTTGCATATTTATTTTGGTATCACCTGAGTGGGCTGTTAATTATGCAAAAGAGATCTACAGTGTGCAAACTTGTATTATTCGTTTCTAATGTTATGCAGTTTGAAGTGCAGCACCTGCCTTTTAATGGAAAATGTGCCTCTTCTGATCCTCATTGCATGTTCTGATACAGTAGGTGAATTTTCCAGGAGGGGCGAACTCCACTTGCGACCGCGACGGGTCGCTTCGACGGCTGTCTGAGTCGTCGCAACGAGTGCCCATCGTCGCGGGTGCCTGACTCGTCCCGACGGGTCGCCACAGGTGCCCATCGTCTCGACGGGGGCCTGTTTTTGTCGGCGTTTCTGAGTCGTCGCGACGATTGCCCATCGTCTCGACGGGGGCCTGTTTTGTCGCGACGATTGCCCATCGTCTCGACGGGGGCCTGTTTTTGTCGGCGTTTCACCCGTGCGTCGGAGAACGGGCGCTCGTGCTCGCATCTGCCTCTCTCCCTCCTTCCCTCCATCCTATGTGTGTGCTTCCCCCCCCCCCCACCCGACCGCCTCCCCCTGTGGGGTAGGGGGTCGGGTGGGGGTCCCTGCGGACCTTTGGGGGGGGGGGGGGGGTCCGGGTCCCCTTGGGAATCCCTTTACGCATGCCTTCATTTGTCCCCGTGAATTGCTTCCATTATTTTAATCCAATAACCATATGTTGCATCACATTTTATCGATTGATATAACTTCAATAACCTCCGGAAATAAGGATTTTTTTTTATTCGATTTGAACGTTTAAAAGTGTTTCTTTTTTTTTTCCTTTTACGCACGAGAGAGAGAGAGAGAGAGAGAGAGAGAGAGAGAGAGAGAGGGGGGGGGGAGAGAGAGAAAGAGAGAGCGCACGCACGCAGACGGAATGTGTTCACGCTCGTCCTTCTGGGGGGTCCCCGGGAGACCCCCCCAACGCAATAGATAACACAGAAATCACACTATACAATGCATTTACATTCAGCCGATCTACGAGCTCATATCTGCTTCTTTGCGAAAGCCGCGCATTGCGACGTATTCTGTCTGTCTGTCTGTCTGTCTGTCTGTCTGTCTGTCTGTCAGCGCACGCTGACAGACAGACATGTTTAAGTTTTCCATTGAACTATTCAGCACCGAAATAAATTACTCATCCATTCATTAATGCATTCATTCATTCATTCATTCTTTCATTCAATTTACTGCTTTAAGGAAATTATGTCTGTATAGGAGCCATGAATGGGATTGTTGCAATGTGTGGTTATGTTGATTATATCTTTGGTCAATGAAATGAATGCGCTGTCACTGGTGCTATGGATGCTTGATTGACGGGGCCTGATTAATTCATGAACGTCACCTGTTTGGCACACACAGTGAGAGAAGCCCCATGTATAGAGGCATCAACCTAAATGTCACTTGCGTCTATATGGAGACTCCTGCTTCCACACAAGGATGCCTCGTGGCGGAAAAAAGAAGAAGTCGACTGGTCCTTCGACTTTCAGTCCGGAATTCAAATCATGATGCAACTTTTATGGGACACTGTTGTACAACAAAGTAGAATTCATTTGTGAAGAAAGAAAACCCCATTAACAGTTGAAAATAGCCTACACCATTTCTGCCCATCCCTCTAACTTCATGTAGGCCAATTGGTGTCTGTGCCTGTGGTGGCCTACTGAAAGCTATAATAACATAGTAGTAATGACAAGGGTGCAATTATATTCAATGATATTTAATTGTTTTGTGGAAAACGCATGGCTCATCATGCTTAATTAAAGAGAGACTCACTTGCCTTTTCTTAGTGCTTTTCATTGTTTGGACAGAAGACATTATAAACATTTAGCCAATATTCGATAAATTTCATTAAATAACAGACACTGAACTGGTACACTGGTGACAGCATGTCATGGATGGCACATTAATTCTTAAACAATATTGAGGAAGAAATAAGAAAAGAAATAAAATAAAACAAACCAAAAAGACGCCAATAACCCCTGTCTTATAAAAATTGCCAAAGTGGGTCTGGGTTATCTGACATGACAGGCTGTGCCACTCTGGTTTTTGTGCTTTCTGCCGCGCGATGTGCTCGCAGCCAAGTCTTGACTCTGGATTCCAGGACCTGAGCGGAGGTCCATACTGTCTAATAAACATCAGAGCCGACACACGTTCTGTATGCAGTCGCGAACGGAGTGATGTTATGAGGTTCAATGTTCATCAAACTAAAGCCGCACTCGCATTCTGCCGAGCTGCATGGAATGAGCATATAAGGGGTACAAGTGCAGCTGGTACCTTTCTCCCTCCACATTCTATGTAGGCCTATAGTCCCTAAAAGCATTCACTAAATCTCACCTGCACAACCCAATATTATGCTGTTGTTACAAATTTAATGCAGTAAACATGAACGTGCTGTCACAGATGATCCGATCATCTGTGACATCGGCTGAATGTAAATGCACACGCAAAATGGGGGTCCCCAATATGGTAGCCTACATCTACTTTTGTCAATTGTTTAAAGCTTACAAAAGAAACAAAAAGGATTTGTTTGAATGTATTGACTTTTGAGGACTGCATACGCCTCTGTAACTGTAATAAACAACATTAACAATATAATCAGAATCCAGTCTTTATACTTTATTAATACAATGGTTTTAAAATTGCAGTCATTTTAAAATTGCATTAATTTCATTATGTTGATGGTATTTATTTAAAATGATTTAAGGACGTTTGGTGGTTCATTCGTTTTGTATAAAATAACAGAAACCTTTGAGGACAAAAAATGTATTGTATTACAGCTGCTTCGATATAAAGGACATTGTAAAGCGACTACGTGAGAAATAAACTTTAAAGTCGCTGAGAGGCGATGGGATGGGCTATGTTGTCAGACGCGCTCCGCTCCACAAACAAAAGGAATTCGCTGGGTCCAAAACAATGCGTTTAAGGGGTTTTATTAAAGAAATGTGAATAACTCAAAGAGTGCTCAAACAAAAAGTAAAGCAACAACAGCGATCAACATAAATAAAAGAAAGCAAAAATAAAGCGGTCAACAAAAGGTATGGCGTTCCATACCCCCCCTCTCTCTCACTGTGTGTGCCAAACAGGTGACGTTTATGAATTAATCAGGCCCCGTCAATCAAGCGCATTCATTTCATTGACCAAAGATATAATCAACATAACCACACATTGCAACAATCCCATTCATGGCTCCTATACAGACATAATTTCCTTAAAGCAGTAAATTGAATGAAAGAATGAATGAATGAATGAATGCATTAATGAATGGATGAGTAATTTATTTCGGTGCTGAATAGTTCAATGGAAAACTTAAACATGTCTGTCTGTCAGCGTGCGCTGACAGACAGACAGACAGACAGACAGACAGACAGACAGACAGACAGACAGACAGACAGACAGACAGAATACGTCGCAATGCGCGGCTTTCGCAAAGAAGCAGATATGAGCTCGTAGATCGGCTGAATGTAAATGCATTGTATAGTGTGATTTCTGTGTTATCTATTGCGTTGGGGGGGTCTCCCGGGGACCCCCCAGAAGGACGAGCGTGAACACATTCCGTCTGCGTGCGTGCGCTCTCTCTTTCTCTCTCTCCCCCCCCCTCTCTCTCTCTCTCTCTCTCTCTCTCTCTCTCTCTCTCTCTCTCTCGTGCGTAAAAGGAAAAAAAAAAGAAACACTTTTAAACGTTCAAATCGAATAAAAAAAAATCCTTATTTCCGGAGGTTATTGAAGTTATATCAATCGATAAAATGTGATGCAACATATGGTTATTGGATTAAAATAATGGAAGCAATTCACGGGGACAAATGAAGGCATGCGTAAAGGGATTCCCAAGGGGACCCGGACCCCCCCCCCCCCCCCCCCCAAAGGTCCGCAGGGACCCCCACCCGACCCCCTACCCCACAGGGGGAGGCGGTCGGGTGGGGGGGGGGGGGGAAGCACACACATAGGATGGAGGGAAGGAGGGAGAGAGGGAGATGCGAGCACGAGCGCCCGTTCTCCGACGCACGGGTGAAACGCCGACAAAAACAGGCCCCCGTCGAGACGATGGGCAATCGTCGCGACAAAACAGGCCCCTGTCGAGACGATGGGCAATCGTCGCGACGACTCAGAAACGCCGACAAAAACAGGCCCCCGTCGAGACGATGGGCACCTGTGGCGACCCGTCGGGACGAGTCAGGCACCCGCGACGATGGGCACTCGTTGCGACGACTCAGACAGCCGTCGAAGCGACCCGTCGCGGTCGCAAGTGGAGCTCGCTGTCTCTCGAATTTTCTCTGTTGCCTTTAGACAGATCTACAAGCTCACAGCTTGTACATCTGTTATTTTTGAAACATCTTGACAGTGTGAGAACCATAGATATTAAAAAATCTAGATGCCTCATTGGTTGCTGCAGTTTGTTGGAGCGACCTGTCTGCAACGGGAGGAGGAAGTCAAGCGGAATCTTGAAGGCACGTGCCTCTGATTGGCCTACCGAACGTCCCCTTCCGTTCTTCCATTTTGCTTCCGCTATGCTTCGCAAGGAATCTCGGGAAAGCTTGCCAATGCAATCCAATCACGCATCGCCATCGCCTCCCGTTGCCCCCATGTTGCCTTCTGTGGAGATACAGACGCCCCAGAGCCAGAAGAGGCCTTTATGTCTAGAGAACTACTGATTTAGAAGCCAAGAGGCCTTTATGTCTATGGTGAGAACTACTGATTTAGAAGCCAAGAGGCCTTTATGTCTATGGTGAGAACTACTGATTTAGAAGCCAAGAGGCCTTTATGTCTATGGTGAGAACTACTGATTTAGAAGCCAAGAGGCCTTTATGTCTATGGTGAGAACTACTGATTTAGAAGCCAAGAGGCCTTTATGTCTATGGTGAGAACTACTGATTTAGAAGCCAAGAGGCCTTTATGTCTATGGTGAGAACTATACTGATTTAGAAGCCAAGAGGCCTTTATGTCTATGGTGAGAACTACTGATTTAGAAGCCAATAGGCCTTTATGTCTATGGTGAGAAATACTGATTTAGAAGCCAAGAGGCCTTTATGTCTATGGTGAGAACTACTGATTTAGAAGCCAAGAGGCCTTTATGTCTATGGTGAGAACTACTGATTTAGAAGCCAAGAGGCCTTTATGTCTATGGTGAGAACTACTGATTTAGAAGCCAAGAGGCCTTTATGTCTATGGTGAGAACTACTGATTTAGAAGCCAAGATGCCTTTATGTCTATGTGAGAACTACTGATTTAGAAGCCAAGAGGCCTTTATGTCTATGGTGAGAACTACTGATTTAGAAGCCAAGAGGCCTTTGTGTCTATGTGAGAACTACTGATTTAGAAGCCAAGAGGCCTTTATGTCTATGGTGAGAAATACTGATTTAGAAGCCAAGAGGCCTTTATGTCTATGGTGAGAACTACTGATTTAGAAGCCAAGAGGCCTTTATGTCTATGGTGAGAACTACTGATTTAGAAGCCAAGAGGCCTTTATGTCTATGGTGAGAACTACTGATTTAGAAGCCAAGAGGCCTTTATGTCTATGGTGAGAACTACTGATTTAGAAGCCAAGAGGCCTTTATGTCTATGTGAGAACTACTGATTTAGAAGCCAAGAGGCCTTTATGTCTATGGTGAGAACTACTGATTTAGAAGCCAAGAGGCCTTTATGTCTATGGTGAGAACTACTGATTTAGAAGCCAAGAGGCCTTTATGTCTATGGTGAGAACTACTGATTTAGAAGCCAAGAGGCCTTTATGTCAATGTGAGAACTACTGATTTAGAAGCCAAGAGGCCTTTATGTCTATGGTGAGAACTACTGATTTAGAAGCCAAGAGGCCTTTATGTCTATGGTGAGAACTACTGATTTAGAAGCCAAGAGGCCTTTATGTCTATGGTGAGAACTACTGATTTAGAAGCCAAGAGGCCTTTATGTCTATGGTGAGAACTACTGATTTACAAGCCAAGAGGCCTTTATGTCTATGTGAGAACTACTAATTTAGAAGCCAAGAGGCCTTTATGTCTATGGTGAGAACTACTGATTTAGAAGCCAAGAGGCCTTTATGTCTATGGTGAGAACTACTGATTTAGAAGCCAAGAGGCCTTTATGTCTATGGTGAGAACTACTGATTTAGAAGCCAAGAGGCCTTTATGTCTATGGTGAGAACTACTGATTTAGAAGCCAAGAGGCCTTTATGTCTATGGTGAGAACTACTGATTTAGAAGCCAAGAGGCCTTTGTGTCTATGGTGAGAACTACTGATTTAGAAGCCAAGAGGCCTTTGTGTCTATGTGAGAACTACTGATTTAGAAGCCAAGAGGCCTTTATGTCTATGGTGAGAACTACTGATTTAGAAGCCAAGAGGCCTTTATGTCTATGGTGAGAACTACTGATTTAGAAGCCAAGAGGCCTTTATGTCTATGGTGAGAACTACTGATTTAGAAGCCAAGAGGCCTTTATGTCTATGGTGAGAACTACTGATTTAGAAGCCAAGAGGCCTTTATGTCTATGGTGAGAACTACTGATTTAGAAGCCAAGAGGCCTTTATGTCTATGGTGAGAACTACTGATTTAGAAGCCAAGAGGCCTTTATGTCTATGTGAGAACTACTGATTTAGAAGCCAAGAGGCCTTTATGTCTATGGTGAGAACTACTGATTTAGAAGCCAAGAGGCCTTTATGTCTATGGTGAGAACTACTGATTTAGAAGCCAAGAGGCCTTTATGTCTATGGTGAGAACTACTGATTTAGAAGCCAAGAGGCCTTTATGTCAATGTGAGAACTACTGATTTAGAAGCCAAGAGGCCTTTATGTCTATGGTGAGAACTACTGATTTAGAAGCCAAGAGGCCTTTATGTCTATGGTGAGAACTACTGATTTAGAAGCCAAGAGGCCTTTATGTCTATGGTGAGAACTACTGATTTAGAAGCCAAGAGGCCTTTATGTCTATGGTGAGAACTACTGATTTAGAAGCCAAGAGGCCTTTATGTCTATGGTGAGAACTACTGATTTAGAAGCCAAGAGGCCTTTATGTCTATGTGAGAACTACTGATTTAGAAGCCAAGAGGCCTTTATGTCTATGGTGAGAACTACTGATTTAGAAGCCAAGAGGCCTTTATGTCTATGGTGAGAACTACTGATTTAGAAGCCAAGAGGCCTTTATGTCTATGGTGAGAACTACTGATTTAGAAGCCAAGAGACCTTTATGTCTATGGTGAGAACTACTGATTTAGAAGCCAAGAGGCCTTTATGTCTATGGTGAGAACTACTGATTTAGAAGCCAAGAGGCCTTTATGTCTATGGTGAGAACTACTGATTTAGAAGCCAAGATGCCTTTATGTCTATGGTGAGAACTACTGATTTAGAAGCCAAGAGGCCTTTATGTATATGGTGAGAACTACTGATTTAGAAGCCAAGAGGCCTTTATGTCTATGGTGAGAACTACTGATTTAGAAGCCAAGAGGCCTTTATGTCTATGGTGAGAACTACTGATTTAGAAGCCAAGATGCCTTTATGTCTATGGTGAGAACTACTGATTTAGAAGCCAAGAGGCCTTTATGTCTATGGTGAGAACTACTGATTTAGAAGCCTTTTTGTAGAATCAGCCTCAGGTCCTAATGGGTCAATCTTTTTCTCTCTTTTTCTCTTTTTCTCTCTCTCTTTTTGCATGGCTGCCTATAGGCTGCATGCCTCTAAGCCAATGGGAGATTTACCCATAAAACCCATAGTTTGAACAGCATATACAGTGTTGGACAGTAACGAGTTACTAGTAATATATTCCTGTAATATTACTTTACCAAGTAAAGAGTAGTGTAACGAATTACTCTGCCAAAACAGTAATATTATACCATATTACTCTGCCAAAAAACGCTGCGTTACTCGTTACTATTGAGCGTGATTTGTTTTTATTCATTCATGTATGCACTTATAGTAGCAAGTTGTCGCATGGCATGCGGAAATAGAACAGATCTACAAGCTATCAACAGATGACAACAGAGATTTGTTGTAGCTTGTAGATCTGTTCTTTTTATAATGCGACCGATGCATTCCACCAGTTCCACTTCCAATAACAACAGAAAGATCAGGGAGAGTGGCGTAACATGACAGAGAAATGTATCGGCATTATTTCGCTAAAACGGAACCCCCAAAGCAGGCAAAACAACAGAGACTGGATTTCAGTAGAGATACTGCCGGCACGTTAAATGCCCTCAGGGCGTCTTACTTACTTTTATTTTTATTTTACAACTTAACTACTTCTAGTCAAAACAAATGTGTTTTGGAACAGCCATGTTGTCATCGTTGGCGAGAGAGGGAGAGGCGAAGAACTAGACCCTGATGCTCCTGTCAGAGAGTGGTGTGGACCATGCAGTGGTTCTCAACCTGCGGGTCGGACCCCCCAGGGGTAAAAAAAAAAGACCATTACGGCTTCAAAAGTAATCAACAAAACTATAAATTTGGGGGCTCCCCAGTCCAATATGATTGTTTTGAGGAGCCTCGGCCTGAAAAGGTTGAGAACCACTGGTGTGGACTTCTAGGAGAACTATACTGTATATACGCCTCATATACTTCCAACAGGAGTCCCTGTATTTGCAATCATCACAAAGCATCTCTGCAACCAAACAGAGAGTGTGATTTAGCGCATATAGGGTTTGCAGGACAGCATCGTAATTGTGAAAAGCCCAGATCATCCCAACATTGACCTGGCTGTAAAGGAGGTGTCCCTAAGGAGACATTTTCATGGTTGGAGCTGGAGTCAAAAGGGCCACATACAGAGAAGGCTGTTGTTTACTGCGAATCTCTGGGTGACTTGTTTTCTGTTTTTCACCAAAAGTACAAGGTTCAAAACTAAAGTCGATATCCGTGCATGTTGTTAAATTAAAGCATGTGCAGACTTTGAATAATACACTAATTAACAGTAGCAGGCGTTAATTTACAAACTAATGAACAGCTTAAATTTGAGCAAAGTTAAAGATCGGCTTCAATCAATTTCAGATCAATATTCAAACCGAATGAGGAGAAAAATGCACACTCAGAACAGCCATGTAACTGCATAATAAAAGACCCCAGTCGGCTGATTGGTCGTTATGTCACGTGTGGGTTTATTTTGCTGACACTGACACAACACACAACTGATGAAACTGTTTTGTAATTCAGGTTTCTGCACTTTATTGACCACACACACGCACATGACTGGTGCACCAAGTCTATGGTCTACTGTATGTGTAGCAGCCCAGCCTTGCTGAGCATGCTGCTTGCTACTGTATACGTTTAAATCAAAGTCCTTTATAACTTTGCACCGTTGAGCCAGCTCTGTGTGTGTGTGTGTGTGTGTGTGTGTGTGTGTGTGTGTGTGTGTGTGTGTGTGTGTGTGTGTGTGTGTGTGTGTGTGTGTGTGTGTGTGTGTGTGTGTGTGTGTGTGTGTGTGTGTGTGTGTGTGTGTGTATGCGTGCGCACATTGTGCACGTGCGTTTTTCATAGCAACACCAATTGGTCTGTCAAGTATTGAGTTGTTGTTCAATATACTTACTAATTCACCAGCTTTAGTGGTAATAAAGCTGCAATAATGTGGGATGAAGACTCACTACACATGCATGGACCTGTACAACTACCAGTGTCTCTGTTGTATGGGAGTGAGGCATGGACCTGTACTCTGCACTCCTGGGACAGAGGCTAAACAGTTCCCATAAGTGCTGCAACAGCATCTCTTGTTGTGACATACAGTCTCCTGGAGTGACATAAAAGGGCAGTGGTTCTCAACCTTTTCAAGCCGTGACAGCCCAAAATAATCATATTTGAACTGGGGACCCCCTGTTTTTTGAGGTATTAAAAAGGTCTTAAAAGTCCTTCAACCTGTCGTTCTCAACCCTCAAGTTGAGAACATTATACTCCCCTAAAACCCCACTGTCTCTGGTGGCCAAATGGACACATTGTACATGGTGAGGCCAATAACACTGATTTTGGAAAGAGGCTGCATACATATCTAAAGACAGATATAAATGGAGGCAGAACGGTTTATGGCTCCATGAGAGGCTTGCTCAACAACGGGAGCCTAACAAATTCCTAACAAGCAACATCTACAGTAGTTACTTTTTGTGTACAGTAGGCTACCACCTGCATGCGAGTCTGCCTCTCACGAGTGGGGCCACAGCCGCCACACACAGCCATGGCAGACGCTGCACAGGCACAACTGCAGTATAGCCTACAGCGCAGTCTCAAGCCATGTATCACTGACGTTATAGCAGCTCTCACTGTTAGAAAGTCTTCGATGTTATAGCTTCTGGGGTAGATAGCTCTAGGAACAGCCTGACCTGCTTCTCCCCCACATTTGAGACATAATAAGGTGCCTATATGTGCAGTAAATGGCTACATGACACACACCAATGCAGAAACATGCTCAACGTTCACAGACCAGTGTGCTGTACCCTCCGCCGTAACATACTGTAAATGCCACTGTTCACAGACACCCAGTGTATCTGCACGAATACACACACAGACGCACCCACGCAAGAGTTATTACATTTTAATTAATTTGCAGCATTTTTGACATTCTGATCTTTTCAAACGGAAATCAAAATGTCACGACCCACAGAAAAAACCTTTTAATCAACGTCCCGCACCCGTTCCTCACCGGAGGCTTGCTTTAGGGGTAAGCGGACCATATAATTAACCATTTGTATTTTTTTAATTAGCTGAGCATGACCCTGGGAAGGCCTCAAAATAATAGTCTTCCCACCACGCGTGTCGACGACTGCTATCGGCACTGCGAGAACACGTTATCGGTTAATTGATGCATTATGGGATCATTACAAGATTTCTGACTCTTGTTTCATACACCCCCCCCCCCCCCCCCGCATCTGTCGAGTGTCATTTTGAGCCTGAAGGAAACCCCCGCTGTCTCCTCCTCAGTTATTTGACAGTTCATTAACAATCACACAATGTACCATAACGAGGGATAAGGGACATCAGCAGATGATTGTTCACGGGTGGCATTCCAGCCTGAAGCCTGGAATACAACTCCATAGTTCTTGTGACATGAACGACATTTGTGAAAGAAACCTCTGCCATACAATGTCGTGATGAGAAGACAAAAGTCTTAAGTCCTCGGAGAGGAAATGCCTTTTCCAGCTCATCAGGTATACAGTAGCCTACAGCCCCACATACCATGGCGCACATACGCCGCTAGGGTAGTGCGAGGAGTGCGACTGCACAGGGCCTCGCACCTATGAGGCCTCGCGCTAGGCAGCTTTTTTTTCTTCTTTTTTTCACTTTTTAATAGGCCTATAAATGTTAACAAACTTTCCATCTCAGACCTAAAATCTAGTTTTGCTTACATGATGATATATTTCACATTTACAGATTTAGTAATAGTAATTTGCACAGGCTGCACGTGCCACGCTGACATCATTATGCATGTCTGGGTCATCTATCAATCGCATTACGTGATGGTCATTGGAGGCGGTGCGTCCGGATCGAAACATTGCGTTCTGAGCTTGCAACCAAGTATATAAAACAAACACAGGTATCTTACCTAACATCAACTAAAAAACATGATCAAACAAAGAACACAAAAAGGACACCCACCCCATACATTACCTGATTACCAAAACTTGTAACCCCTGTTAACACCTTAGAAGCCCGGAACTATATTTAATCCATTTCATCCAGGGTGCCCATCATTTGTAGCACACGGACCACTTTTACCGGCGCACCGGAAGCTGGTGTGCATGTCTGTGTAGCAGCTAACAATAGCCACACCACTCTAGAGTCGATCAACAACAACGGGAGGTAATAATAAATCTATCGCGACAATCGACTGGACCGCTGAGCGCCATCTAACACAGGATCTTTTTTCAGAATTAGACGGGATGATTTAGATCGGGAGTTATGATCGTTTTAAGATTTTCGTTTTCGTCAGCTAAACGGGCAGGGGAGATTTTCGTGTAAAAAAGTGACACGTCATCGGATCGGGCAACAAGCGCTCCAAGGCTCTAGAGCGATGCGAACGGTTTTGTTTTCATTAATCTCCGTCTTGTTTATCAATCTCCGGCTTGGGCACTTGACCGTGACCGTGAACTTGGACGGAGATCTCCGGCTTGGACATCCAAGGTGTTAACAGTGAAAACTCTAAAATACTGGCATGGCTAAAATACACCGACTGGCGTGATTGGGAGACTGGCATGGAGGAATACATCTGATGAGCATGCAGGTAGGCAGCTTTAATCCATTGAGACCTGGAACGCATCCATGTCACGTTGGCGTTTAACCACATTAACCATTAACCCATTTTGGGGCGGGAACCCCTTTTGGTGTTTTAAACATTGTTATAATTTAGCTATTGAAAAATAGCAGATCTACAAGCTCATAGCGCGCCACCGAGTGGCGCGCTATGAACTTGTAGATCTGCTATTTTTGAAAAATCGTTAAAATGTGCCTCAAATCTTTCCGAAAATTGTCATGATTTAGAAAACTTTTTTTTTAAAATTTCGACGTCAGGCCTGAATGGGTTAAGGCCTATTCATAGTCTGGATTTTCAGTGGTGAGGTGACCACTGCTCCGGTGGTGAGGTGACCACCGGAGCTGTAATAACGTGGAGCGTTGGTGAGAAAACAGAGAGAAGGGCTGGGGAGAGCGGTGGTTTGCTCTTCACTGCGGCTCCGTGACGTCATGTTCGGTGGTCACCTCACCACCGAAAATATTAGACTATGGATAACGCTTTATACTCTAGTCCCTGAAGACAGGAGCCAATCACCTGCGAGGTACAACCTACTAATCATCCAGTCACACTCAGCCACCACTCATTCACCATTTACACCAGCTGGTACTCACCAGTCACTCAGTCACCACTCAGTCACACTCACACACACAATAAGGGAAGACACATACACAGAAAAACTACACATATGACCCAGGATCATAATAACAACAGTATATAGGGCAACGGGGGTGCGCACGCTTATCCGACACACCAAAGGTCAGACATGCGGAAATCACCCATCGCTAACGACATGCGTGCGTTGGTCAGACATGCGTTGCGTCATGCTTGCGGCTAGGGTTAGGTTAGGGTTTGGGGTAGGTTGTCGGTCTAATGACTGGCGGACCTTTGGTGTGTCGGAACTAAAGCCTGTACCTGAAAAACGTGCTCCTCGGAGCACAGGTCTCAGGTCTCCACCAGGCCAGGTAGTAGAAGTCAATCTTAGGCAGAATCTTAGGCAGAATATGTTAAATCAGACAGGTCCGTCTCTGGATGACATGACTATAGAGATAATGTGTACCGATTTGCGCAATGTTACTTTGGACATCTGTAGGAGTAATGGCAAAAATTGGCCTCCTGGTGGCACTAGAACAGGCCAATGTGAACACAAACACACATGCACGCACACACGCACGCACGCACACGCGCGTACACGGACAGACGGGACGGGAGTGAATACATTGTATAGGCCACGCCTTCGGCCTGGCGGAGATCAATATCAATCACACTGCCGACTGAAATCTGAGATTTGGGTATTTAAACTGAAATGAGCTTTTGTTTTAGCTCTGTTGTATTGCACCCTGGCCGTATCGCTCTGTAAATCCTCCTGGGTGCTATCACTGTGTGCACATCATGGTCATAAGTCCCCCCCATTTCCAGCAGAGCCCTTTATCATTAAGAGGATTCTGCCTCGTTCCCAGTGTCAGGAGGGACTTCCAAAAGGCTTGTCCACAGATGATGGATTCAGTTTTCAAAGCTTTATCAAAAAGCGAACCATTTCAAAAGCTCAGTGTGTGTGATTATCTCCAGCAGTCACAGTTAAAAGTCAAAAGAGGCTCAGGTGTTTAGCCGTCGGGGGGCAGAGGTGTCCAGCTGTGTCCACATCAGTGCTTCGAACCAGCAAGGCTTGTTTGAAGTTGTTCTCTGTTTGTTTGAACAATGGAGCGAGAGAGAGAGTGGGGGCAAAAACTACATGAGTATGCATTATTTACTTACACACTGAGTGTGTCCTTTTGCTTTTTCTCCACTGGTACAAAATGAGCCCTTGTGAATTCAATAATCAGAAGCAACTCTGTCTGTACATCCTAGGAGCCTATTTCCTAGAAAACACTTAAAACCATTCCCTAGAACTGGATGGCAATATAAACTCTGCAGAGTACGGACCGTAGCGTTTATATATATATATATATATATATATATATATATACTGGAGGTGGTGTGACTCTGACTGTATAATGTGCTACTTGAAGAGCTAAATATTTGTAATTTCCAACACATTTAAAATGGTCTTGAACGCAAATGAATCTTTTGAGTACAAATAAATGTCAGGATTTCATATTTGGTCAATTATATACTACAGCCTCTGAACTCCGAAACAATGATACAAATTGCAAAACGTTACGAAGCAGTTTATTTAACAAATGTGCGAATAAAAAAACAAACTACAGTATATGCATTAATAGAACAATGCACCGTAAATGCTCAAAAGCAAAAAGAATCAGCAACAAAGCAAACACAGCAAAAATGAATGCAAAAAGTACAAAGTATATACGTACTCTTAAGGCATAAGAGGTCAAGTCCATGCAGCTGCAGTGCAGAGAAATGTCTAGTAGTCCAGGGGAATATGCCGGCAACTCAACGCCTGCACAAGCTGGCTCAGCATGCCAAGGAAAGCTTGATTGAATGCTGCAGTTGCAGCTGTCTCCTCTCTCCTCGAGGCCGCTTCCAGCTCCCTCGTCCGCACCACATCAGAGGGCCATCACTCGGCCCCTGGTTCAGCTCCTGCTGCACCGCATCTGCCACCTGCAGCTCCCTCAGGACAGTCACAACATGCTCCTCTGCCCGATGCCATTTCCTCCTGCCAGAGCAATAATAAAAACCGCACTCGTATGAAGTCAGGGGCGCCTTCGGGGACACACACAAAGTCCAAAGCAGTGGCGGAGGGAATGTCCCATGGGCCCTGATGCGAGATTGACAGTGGTAAAGTTAACGTGTGCATGTGTCCATTTTTATGATTACTGTTGTTGTCTTTCACCGGCATGTGACTTCACTCACCTCCACTCATTGTGGAGCTGTTGTGTTTGTTGTGGTGCCATTTCCAATGCCACCTTCACTCCATCTATCTTGCCCAGCTCTTTTGAAAGAGTCTGTGGTTCTGGTTCTTTTCAAAACTCAACTTTACCAGGCGACTGTCTGCAGCGCTAAAACGGTTCACAGTCAGCAACACCGGAGCAAATACGTCTAGCTGTAACGCGCAGCCAGACGAGCCAGACAGTAAGCAGTCCAGTTTAAACACTCTTTCCGGCGGGCGCCGTGAAGGGCTCTTCACAATAAAGGGTCTCCCTTTACCTCCCAATGAACTATATTTTACAGTGGTTACTATTGACAGGAAATGTAGTCTAACACCAGGGCTCCACCGGGCGCGTCAGCGTCGCGTCTCCGTCACCGCCAGGGAATGTTCCCTTTTTAATCAATGAAGGGTGGCTCCACTGCCCGCGTTGCGTTGACGGAGACGCGACGCGTGCATTAAAATTTAACCGGTGCGTTTTTTGACGTGCGCGACGGAGACGCAACGCGTCCGGTGGAGCCCTGGCGTTAGTCGCAGTAACTTAACAGTGTGTGTTTGTGGGAGAGAGAGCCAGAGAGAGAGAGAGAGAGAGTTTACTACGGTAGGAGCGGCCGCCGGGCCCCTAGCTTCCCCCCGCGGGCCCCGATGCAACTGCATCTACTGCTTCTACTATATGTCCGCCAGTGGTCCAAAGACTGCCCCACACATGATGTTGTGAGGGAGCATGCTTAAAACGGCTAGCGCCCCTCAAAAAGCTGGTTAACCCCACAGCACTCAATTCTTTGCATTGCATTCTTTGCATTGTTATAAAAGTATAGTATGTCCAATACCGCAGGCTCTTAATTTTAAAGCAGAAATTTGATTAATAGACTACTAGGATTTCAATTTTTTATTGAAGGGATGAGATGCAGCATCTAATTTCCAAGAGAGTCCCATAAAACATGCACAACAGACATATAGATACATACATGATACATTAATACACAGATAGCTTGCACACCCTCTCCCTAGTTTTCTCAT
The DNA here is from genome assembly GCF_951216825.1 of Electrona antarctica. Classification (NCBI taxonomy): domain Eukaryota; kingdom Metazoa; phylum Chordata; class Actinopteri; order Myctophiformes; family Myctophidae; genus Electrona; species Electrona antarctica. The sequence continues at coordinate 17,970,327 of NC_136800.1, read as the reverse complement.
AGTTATGGTTACAGAGTACAGCTTCAAGATGATATTTTTCAATAGTGAGAAATTATTCTATACAATTTGTGTACTTCTAGCAAAGGATGTACAGCAGTAGCCAATACCCATGGCATGTTTTGGGTGTAAGATGGAAAGCGTTTGCCACAGTTGGCAAACTCCCGCAATAATAAAAGTATGAGCATCATGTAAAGCTCCCAGGCAGTCTTTCAAACACATTCCAGAACAGTCCCTTTCCATCTACTACATCTTGAAGGATGATGGAATGCCAGCTTTTACTGTTGAAACAGTCACAGTCAGTGGTGCTCCTGTGATGGGTATGTGTGTGTGATCCATCAATGGCACCAGTACACTGCATGACTGCGGGAGCCCCCTCCTGTTCTCAGTGTATGCAGCCGTTTCTTCAAACTTTTGGTCTGGGAAACGAACCTGTTCCAATACCAACATACAACATATCTGCAGTGGTCGAAAAAGTACTCAAATGTTTTTCTTAAGTAAAAGTGTCAATGCTGCAATGAAAAAAATACTATGACGCTGTTACAAAAGTCCAGAATTCAAGATTGACTTGAGTAAATGTACAAAAGCATCTTGACACACAAAAGTAGTAGTCATTATGTAGAATATCCCACTTCACAACTTTTCAAGTGTATAAAAATCTTTTGAAAATAGCAGATCTACAAGCTCCCAATGCGTCGCCATGCAACGCATTGTGAGCTTGGCAAATTGGCTGAAATGTGGGTAATGTGGTTAATTATTAATAATCCAAATCTACAAAGTAACTAGTAACTAAAGTTTTCAAACAATTATAGGTTATGTCTCTGAGAGTAGAAATAAAAGTACTGATTATTGGAAATACTCCGGTAAAGTAAAAAATACCTCACAATTGTACTGAAGTACATGAGTAAATACACTTTTACACCACCACTGCACATAACTCTTGCAAACACCGACAGATAGTTGTAATGGTAACACCAAAAGGATTGCCAGGCACTTTTTTACCACCCCACAGTAAATGGTAAATAAATGGTAAATGGTGCATTTATATAGCGCCTTTATCCAAGGCGCTTTACATAGATTGTGCATTACATTCACCCATTCATACACCGATGGCAGCGGAAACCATGCAAGGCACCAACTAGCACATCGGGAGCAATTAGGGGTTCAGTGTCTTGCTCAAGGACACTTCGACAGTAACTCTGGGGGAGCCCGGGTTTGAACTGGCAACCTTGCGGTTCCCATCCAGGCACTCTACCCCTGAGCCACCGCCGCCGACAGTAAAAACACTAATCTCTTCTTTATAGGCAAACAAAGTGCTGTTCCTCTGCCTCTACATCACTGGACTCAGTTTGTTGTACAGGTAGACGAATGCACCCACTGAGTGGTAGTGAAGCTGGGAACAATTACATCCTGCCACTCTGTAGCTGTGTTGTACTCCCAAACAGATGGTCAGCACAGTGGCAACTTTGCAAAGAGTGAAGCATTTGCAATACACTGGCAGCATCAATACCGAAGTGGTAGCTAAAGTTCTTTAAATACCTTGAACTATTTATGTATTCAAATAAGATGGAAAAAAACCAAGACACTCCCCCAAATAAAAGCTTTAATATTGTCTGTTCTCTATCTTGTCTTTGTATTTGTACAGTATTTCTATTATTGTGTTGTGAGGTTTTATTCAATTGTGTGTACTGTAATTTTGTAACGGGTGGTTTGCATTGGAGGAAGCTATTATGTATCTACATACTGTAGTTCCAATTTTGACAATGAATGTTTCTGTGGGAAATGCAAAGTAGCCTAAATATCGTAAAAGCTTTAATATAATGCTAGTTTGAACAAAAGGCCATACAGGCCAAAACATGTTGCCTTGTTTTTATATTTCTTCAAAGATGAGCCTTTATATTAAAGCTTTTTAAACTTTTTTGGAAGAGTGCCTTGGTTTTTTCATCTTATTTGACTTATTATTGCCTTATGAAGTCAACTTATTGACTTATGAAGAGCACTGCCTTTAAGAAGAATAAGAATGCTGCAGCACTCCTTTTTTTCTTTTTTCTTTTCAAAAGTCTTGTACCGTATATTAGTAAAAGGACACAAGCATTTTTTTACTTCATTACTTGAGTATACTTACACGTAATGAAGTAAAATCAAATTTACGTTTTGTAAGATGTTTTTGAAAATAGTTGATCTACAAACTCTGCAAGTTGTGACCTTGTGGCTATTTTCTTATAGCCGAAGTATAAAATACGACTTAAATGGTTACTGTATTCATGACCGAAAGCTTTACTTTTCTGTTGTTAAAAAAGGTTAACAAAAACAGGTTCACTTTGGCAAAAGAATCTCGGACCGAGAACATAGTGTGTTGCCTACAGCAACCACACTAACTAAAGCTGTCAAATAATTGTAAAAGAATAAAAAGAAGAATATTTCCCTCTGAGATGTAGTAGAATAGACGCAAGTATTGGAAAACTGAAATACGCAAGTAAATTAAAAGTACCTCAAAATTGTAGTAGTACTTGAGTACTTTTATTTAGCTACTTTCCACCACTGCCTATAAGAGTAGAATCTGGTTGAGTCTAGCCGAGCCAGTATACCAATGGGAAGAAATGCTCCTATTGTACAGGTATGCCTCCTCTTTTCATTTCCTTTCCTCGTTTTCAGTATATTCATAAAATAAAGATCATTTTCAGTATAGGCCCACCTTGTTCATTGCCATCTGTCCACCTTCATCGATGTTCCCATCTTCATCCTCCCAACCCTCCTCCTTTCTCATCTTGTTCATCTTCATCATCCCCATCGTGACCACCAGTATGACCTCCCCTAACTATGCTGGGCTGATGGGGCTGTAGCTTTGGTGGGCTCATCAATGAGTAATGACTGTACCGTCCAGGAGCCTCCGCGTGCCAATGGCTGCTGTAGGATCTCCCTGAAGACCACACTGATACATTGTTGAATCCATCACATCTCATGTCGGAGACCGTGTGCACCTGCCGTTGTGTTACGTGCAAGCGTATACGAAGGAGGGGAAAATAAATGGGCTGGAAATGGAGGGAAATAACGAAGAGAGATGGGAGAAGTGCTGCACAGATGGATGGGAAAGGAGAGGGATGATGCACGGAGATGGAAGTGTTATTATGGTGTGACAGAAGGCTAAGCCTAAGGCTTAGCAGGGCTAAGCAAACATCAAACAGGGTTTGTCTGTATGTCTATATAGTGTCTGCCCTCTCAACAGTAGACCGGTCAGTACGTGCATGTTGCATCTCAAGAAAGAACCACCTCTGTTGTTGTTGGTGGTGTATTTGTCACTGGCGATAATGAATGCAGCATGAACCGTCTGGCTGCTCAACCAAAATCAAATGTCTACTAAAGTGACTTAATAATCCATGTAAAACAAAAGGAAACACATTGTTCATGTGAAGCACTTTTGTAGTATGTATTAGTTATACTTTAACATTGTTATTAGTTGCGACTGTAGGTCGCAGATTATTATGAAAACCTGCAATTTTGTCGATCCATCTGTTCTGACATTCCACATGTTGATCTGACCTCATCAAACATACACTCAAGACACTGCCCCTGCTGTCACCCTTAAGCTCAAACCACACCAAAGGGTCGGGTCTGGACAAAACATTTTTTAAGGTAAACTACACCAATGCAACTCATTGAGTTGCAAGGAGTTGCATTGGTGTGGTACAGTGGTTTACCTTAAAAAAACGTTTTGTCCCAGTGTGGTTTGGGCTTTAGATCTCCATATATGGAGATTCCACATGTTGATCTGAACTCATCAAACCCTGTACACTCATGAAGACATGCTCCACATATGGCCAGGATGTTGATCTGACCTTCCAAGCCAAAGCGCCAGCGCTCGCCCAGCAGTCTCCCTACACCCAGGGCAGATGCGTGCCGTGTACGCTTCTCGCCCTTTAAGGCGAGGTTGCGCTTCTCGCCCTCAGGGCGTCTTACTGTTATATATATGCCTACAACCAGTCAGTTTGTCGATGCTGATAGTGGTTTAGTCTGTATAGTGCAGCTTTGCTTCTGAATACTAGTGATTTGTGTGGGAGGCATACTATGGTCCGCCGGAGCATTGGTTCGAAGGAGCATTGGTCCGAGGTGCGTTGGGGGTCGGGAGAGGGTTGGGGTTGGGGTTAGGTTTAGGTGTGCTGCCCCAGGGGAGGTTAGGGTGAGGGTTTGAGGTAGGTTGTCGTTCGGACCAATGCTCCGTCGGACCAAACACATGAACCCGATTTGTGTGGCTTTGTTCACAACTTGCAGGGTGGAGTACCTGCGGCAAAGTGATGAGATGGATTAGAGCAGGCTGTGTGTATTGTCATTGGTTGTGCTGCAGGTGGATTCAATCAAGACGAGCTGGAATTAATTACTTCCTGTCAAACAACAGCGTGTACATCGGCAGGCCAGGCACCAATTATATCCTGATGACATCCAGCCGACATCAGTCGATCATCCCCACAGGGCAATGTTCGTTATTCTACAGAATAACACAGGCACATTACAATATCTAATTTTAAAGGAGTAGTTCACAAAAATCTATCAATTACACACCCCATGAGGCTATGAATTCATGCAGAGGTTTTTGTCACATTCTTAAGCCAATAATTTGGCAGGGTGTTAACTAGCCGCAATTTGCCATTGACAGCCCATACATCAAAAAATAAAAGTCTATATGATTACCAGATCACCAGCTGTATGAAAAGCTTGAATTATCCTCATTTTTCATAAAAATCCACTAGACATGTTACCCAGTATAATGATAGTCGGGTAAAAGATGTGTCAACCCTGTTGCTGCGATTGGCTGAGATGCACACAGCTCCTATTTCACTAGGAAATACATCATGATACTCTCCTAATACGATTTAAGCTTGTCTATTATAGCGGTGGACTGCACTCAGTGCACCAACATACTGGCTATTTTGACAGTGTGATGAAAAACATTATTTCTCCCATGGGCTAACTGATGTCCTTGTGCAGAGATGTCAGCCGACACATTTATGGCACCGGGCACCTCAGACTATGAAAAGGAAGTAACAAATGCACTTAATATGTATGGCACTGATCCTAAGAGAAGCATTTCTCAGTGTAAGGAAAATCTCTGGCGATGAGCCAAATAGCTCCTGGCATGTATACATCCAGCTACTGTAGTTCAATTTGACAGCATTTATGATATGGAAACACTATTTGGATATAATGCCTTAATATACAGTACAGTATTATGTGTTTGTAGGATACACATACTTACAGTAACTGTTGCCACATGTGGGTTAGAAATTATCAAAATTATTATTCAATAATAATGATCGAAATTATGACTCGAGATCCACATGTTTCAAAACCTACCTGTTTTGGCCAAAAATCTATCCATCCATCCATCCATCTTCAACCGCTTATCTGTAGTCAGGTTGCGGGGGCAACAGCTCTACCAGAGAGCTCCAGACTTCCCTCTCCAGAGCAACATTAGTAACTTAGTAACTGTTTTTGGAGATATGATCCCTCCATCTGATCCTTGGTCTGCCTCTGCCCGGAGGTCTCCTTCTAGTGGGACGTGCATCGAGGACCTCCCTAGGGAGACGCTCGAGAGGCATCCTTACCAGATGCCCAAACCATCTAAGCTGGCTCCTTTCCAAGTGAAGAAGCAGCGATTCTACTCAGAGTCTCTCTCGTGTGACTGAACTTCTCACCCTATCTCTAAGGGAGAAGCCAGGACGGAATCCACATTGCTCCTCTTGAATCTGAGGTTTGACTATCGGCCGACCCAAGCTCCTTTCCAGTACCTTGGCGTAAATGTTCCCCGGTAGGTAATGTGATACCTCTGTAATTGGCATTTGGCACACACCCTCTGATCCACCTTTTTGAAAAGTGGGACCACCCCCTCGGCACTGTCCCAGACTTCCACGCAATGTTGAAAAGACATATATCAACCAAGACAGCCCCTCAACACCCAGAGCCTTCAGCATTTCTGGACGAATCTCATCAACCCCCGGAGCTTTGCCACTGCGGAGTTGCTTAACCACCTCAGTGACTTCCTTCCGGGGAGATTGACACCAATCCCACATCATCCTCAGCCTCTGCTCCTGCCAGGAGCCAAAAATGATTGCAAAATATAGCGAAAATAGTTTATTATCTACAAGTTTGCAACATGTCATGATGCGGCACGTGAGCTTGTGTAGGCCTATAGAATGGCTATTTTCACTATTCAATAAAGTACTGTATTCACTACATGGCTAACTGTAAGTGGTTAAAGCCTTTGACCTCTTTCTCACTTTCTCATGTGGCATAGCATGCTGGCGACAAGAACATTGGTAAATGGAGAGGGGAAGGCAGAGGTAAAAGTGCCTGTGAAGGTAATGAAGGTGAGTAGATGGGATGGAGGAGAAAATAGGAACCTGTGGAGAAAATCGGAACCTGTGGAGACGATGACATAGACCTGATGAAGACAGAGGGAGAGTAGGTGTGGAAGGAAAATCTGGAGAAGAGAGGAGTAGTACTGGAAGGAGCTGATGGAGCGCGAATCATTGACCCTGCCTCTCCAATTTAGCCCAGCCGTCAGCCAGGCTGGTGATAAATGGAGTCTAGAGTGCCATCTGTTTTCCCTGGGAATTTTCCTCTCTCCGGACCAAGAGATTCCCGCTGCTGATATTCCCACTCCGTCTCTCTCTTTGCGCGCTCCACTCTACCGGACCTGGCAGCTGCAGTGATTTGGGACCGTTCCGCTCGCACCTTCGCCACCACTGTCCCACCGATTGTTCTGCTTAATGAGACGTGGGAAGAAGAGAGGGCGGGGGGAGGGAGGGAGAAGACAATAGAAGGTGTGGAGAAAAGGATATGAGATGGTAGTGAAGGCCTGCTCGATGAAGCAAGGCTGAGAGCCACGGGGCATGATGATCGAGGCAGCCTAGAAGATTAGTATCTGTTGTGGACAGTGCTGTCACTGAGGCCCACTGGGATTACAGTATACAGTATGCTACAGTATGCTGTCACTGAGGCCCACTGGGATTACAGGAGCTACAGTATGCTGTCAATGACAAGACGAGCACTAGCTGGGCTGTGATGTACAGTCTAGAGCAGGGGTTCTCAACGTTTTTGGCCGGGGACCCCCGGAAATGCTTTGGCAATGTCTCGGGACCCCCGCCCGCCCCCTCCCGACCCCCGATGACTGCTACAATAACCTTAATAATCGAGACAATACACCATAAATAAATACTGAAACCAGATATAATCATTAGGGAAGGTGAATGCATGTACTATGTGTACTATATGTAAACTCTTCATTTCCATTTTCCAGCCATTCAGTTGCAAAAAAAAAGAAGAATTTAATTTGTTTTTGGGGACCCCCAAAATAATTTGGCGACCCCCTGAGGGGTCGCGACCCACGGGTTGAGAACCCCTGGTCTAGAGGGGAAATTAGTTTTTTTCATCATCATGGCCCAAGTGAATCCATTTTGGGAGCCTAAACTTTGTGTTTACAAACATACCATTACACATGTTTTGAGAGGCGCTGGCCCTCCTATGCCCAGCTTTGTGTGTCTGTGTGTACGACGGGAATGATTTGATTGGTTGAGCATGGAATGTGATGTATGATTATGATCATACATACATAGTCACAAATCGTGCATAGAGCCCTGGGGACCCTGGTATATTGTTTAACAACATCCATTGTCATTTGTAACTCTTGCCATGGACATTTGGAGGCTAAAGTGTGGCACTTTATTTGCTCAGGCTAAAGTGAATTATGCCAGAGAGATGGTCTATCAAACAAGAGAAGGGCGCACACAAGTATTGATGAGGTGCTGCTGACCCTCATGGTAAAGAAGTGAAGAAAAGTTTTCATGCAGCCAAAGCCACGATACAGGATAATGTATTGAATACCCCTGGGTATTCAATAAATTATCCTGCAATACTGGCTATGAGTGTGCATTATCTTCACTTTTAGAATAACACGAGAGAGTTTGATTACACTGCAAATGGTGTATTAAAGGTTTCATGACATTCATTTTCATTTATTTTTATTTTTCGTTTTTCTTTTAGGTTTCATGACCTCAATCACACCCAAAAAACCTGAACTTTGAACATTCAGTGGATTTTCTGTGGTCTGGGATTTGTTCTGTGTCTGTGAAGCCTTTTCGAGCTGCAATGAAAACAGGCAAAACAGTGAAAACAGGGACATCTGCTGGCAAATCTCATTGTCATATGGGATTTGCAGGCTGTTTAAAGTTTAAAGTTCAGTTGTTTTGGGTGCAATTGAGCTCAGAAAACCTAAAAAACAATTAAGAAAAATTACAATTTTTTTTTTTATGTCACAATCCCTTTAAGAGTAAAAGACTGAATCTGAATCTGTCTACAGTGTACGGCGTACTTAATTTTGCAAGTAATGTTATTACATTGTGTGAACTCATTCGTAAAGCATGACTCATTAGATTGGACTACTGAAAGTTCACAGCCACATCAAAGCTCCTTTCAAGGTCCGTAAATGCTGGCTCCAGTCGGGACTGAAACCCCCCCAGTTCCAGCTATGTTCAGGACCCAGGGTGGGTAAGTGTGTTCAGGACCCAGGGTGGGTAAGTGTGTTCAGGACCCAGGGTGGGTAAGTGTGTTCAGGACCCAGGGTGGGTAAGTGTGTTCAGGACCCAGGGTGGGTAAGTGTGTTCAGGACCCAGGGTGGGTAAGTGTGTTCAGGACCCAGGGTGGGTAAGTGTGTTCAGGACCCAGGGTGGGTAAGTGTCAGTGGTGGAAGAAATGTGTACGTAAGTTAAAGTCCCAAATAATACCACACAATCTACAAAGCAACTAGTAACAAGTAACTAGTTTTCAAATAATTGTAGTGGAGTAAAAGTACAATATTTGTAAGTAAAACATTAGAAATGTGGACATTATTTCAGTAAAGTATAAATAGGCCTCGCAATTGTACTTACAGTAAGTACAGTACTTGTGTAAATGTACTTACTTTGCACCACTGGCAAGTGTCCCACACCCTGATATGCTTACACTGACTGCCCATTTGTACGAGGGGACGTGTGTGATGGGTAGGCCGTTAATAATACACGATTGTCGACATTGTTAAAATGCAGTTCATTCTCAACCTCAAGTAAAACTGCAAAACAGCAGTGTTACATCACTTAGTTCTCACAAACACTAATCGAATAGTACACCTTCAAAACATACAAATGTACAAAAACACTATTATAATTAAATATAGTAAAAATGAGATACAGCACTCATCTCAGTTATTGTACTAAAGAGCTTGCTTGTAAGACACACAGGTCTTTGCAGTTCTTGTTCAAGGACAATGTGAGGATATTTGCTTTAGGTTATAATGTTGTGTTAAGCAATGTTTTAGTTAAAAAAGATTCACTTAATTATTGATACATAAACAGGGGCTGATAATGGTGAGTCATCCACAGGGCAGACGCCAGGTTATTATTTTCTGTGACAGGGGAGGAGACAGCTTATCTACTTTAACTTGATGAATGTCCTGCGGAGCCCCTGGCCGGCCCTCGGTGGCGGTGTGTCAAATGCATCAATATCTGTTCCATTCCTGGGAGCCCTACATAGTTTGGCATCTTCGAGGCCTCCATCATCACAGTCCTCTTAACACTGCAGGGTTTTAATATCTGATGTGGAGGAACAGTGTTTACTTACTACTGCTGCTATATATGCTACAGTACATGGGGAAAGTTACAAAAGTCCCCTCAGGAATACGTGTTTTGCACAGGTACTGCTCCATTGGGCAAAGCAGTGGCGTGTTTTAAATATTTTGAACGATAAATTGATAGATACTGTAGATGCCTTTATTGATCCCGCAGGGGAATTTAAGTCACCCAAAGGCAGCACAACAGTTAACATTTATCTTGCCCAAAATGTCCACAGATGTAATTATAATTACACCCATAGAAGGCCCAGGAATCAGGATGTGTGGAGACGTCTTTAAGTCCTTTTTAATGGTATAAAACCGGATTACTAAAATCCATCCTAATTTCTGACTTAACCAAGCATCTTGTTTGGAATATTAATGCTTCTAAAGAGAGATCAGGCTTATTAGCGCAAGGTAGTAATGGAACATTATACCTCCCGGTTTTGGGGGGAAATAGAAGGCGGGGCTTTTCAGAGTAAAATCTGCCTCATCTGCTGGGCACTCTACCGCCTTTATTTTGGAAAATTCCGGGGCATAACAAGTATTTACTGTATAGGTACAAAGTAAAGAGAGTACTGTTATATACAGAAATAATATAATAAAGGCAAGAAAAACTATCAGATGCACAGCCAATACAGAACAACATACAACTAGCTTGCATGCACTATGTAGGAAAACACAAGGTTATAGTGTCCTCGCCGTAGCCGGCCCCAATACAGCGTCCATTACAATCAGTGCAATGCCAATCAAACAAAGTGTCCATTTCAATCAGTGCAATGCGAAAGAAAAGTGACAGTATTCACACTCACAGTGCAATCAGTACAACAACCATACACTAAACGTGTCATTAGAGGTCAGAGTCCTAAATTAGGGGGGCAGACCCAGGGGAGGAGGGGTCATACATCCATGAATAGGAACCTGCCCCTGTCTGTTGTAGGTAACTGTCATTTCTGTGTGATGTAATCACATTACCCGATGCAGTTGTGGCACAACAAATAGCACAGCAAAATTGCATGCTGTAAATGCCAACGTATCACTGTATCATCTCTATGTCATCTTTTTATTCAACAAATCTATTATTAGCCAAGTCAGCATCAGCCTTTGTCACATCTTCTCGATACACTGTACACCGACCTTCAAGCGTAGTAGAGATTTGATTCTGTGATATTTCTGCTCAGTGTTTTGTTTTTGTTTTCTGAAATGTCTGCCATTTCCATTAATGTTTTCTCATGCCTAATTCAAAATTCACATGAAAAACTATTGAATTGTAAAACCACCTTTGCTCTCTTCTCTACTGCTCTCTCTCTTTCCCGAGTTGTTATAGTGCTTTATGCTGCTCTGACCAAGCAGAGCGCTCATCATGAATGCAGCCAGGGAGCGTAGTGCAGTCAGATTAGAGCAGGGATGTCAGAATCATTTTACTGCAGGTCACAGGCTGGATTGGTCAAAATGCAACTTCAGATGGCATTTTCTTTTTACTTTGCAAATGGTGTATTAAAGGTTTCATGACATTAATTTTCATTTATTTTTATTTTTCGTTTTTCTTTTAGGTTTCATGACCTCAATTACACCCAAAAAACCTGAACTTTGAACATTCAGTGGAGTGTGCGACTGTGCATGCTCCCAATGCTGAAAAGACAGTGACATAAAGTAACTATGTAGTCTACATTATTTTACTCAAGTACTGGGTGCGGTCACACCAAACTGGAATTTTACCTATGAGGGTGGATTCTGCCAGTGCTTTTCAATGAGAACAGAGCAGTTGCTATTTAATTTTTGCAAAAATATATAAAACAAATTATTTTGCTCTGTTCCCATTGAAAAGCATTGGCAGAATCTGCCCTCATAGGTACAATTCTGGACTTTTACTTCTACTCCATTTCAACCTCAGAGGCAACTAGAAAAAGTGCACAGGTCTCCACCAGGAGGATAGGACTGTGTGAGATGTTTGGCAAAATGTTTAGGAGTAATATAATATATGTGTTTTTGTTTGTTTGTTTTTTGCAACAATTTTCTTTTGTTGAGGAAATGCAGAGCCAGATCACTCAGAGCATCTCTGAGGATGAGTAGGACATGTGCAGCATTTTGAACAAAACGGGCCACTCCTGAAAAGGCAATACAGAGTTCATGTGTACCGATTTGCGTGAGATTTGGATGAAATCTGTGTGACTAACATAAGCAATGTGTTTTGCAGAAATCGGCCTCATGGTGGCGCTATAACCAGGAGATGTGGAGGGATGCAGAGACAATGTTTTTCCATGGCCTCTAGGGAGTGCGCATACATAAGTTGTATACAGATCGATAAAGTTATAGCTAAAAACAGGAATTGGCCTGTTATAGCGCCACCATGAGGCTGATTTGGAAAAATGTGCGTGTAGTAAAAAAAAAAGGTAAGTGGTGCATTTATATAGCTCCTTTATCCAAGGCGCTATATAAATGCACCATTTACCTTTTGTTTACACATTTGTCCGTGTATGGACGACTGGACGTATGAATGACCCCTGAGCAAAAACCTGGAAATGGACTTCCATGGATTTTACTACAAAGCGCCTTGGATAAAGGCGCTTTACATAGATTGTGCATTACATTCACCCATTCACACATTCATACAACGATGGCGGAGGAAACAATGGCACCATTATTGAATGTCAGACTCTGTTTTGGTCATGTCATTCATTATAGGCTAAATGGCATTTATTACAATTCTTAACTTAATAAACTTGTAGATCTGCTATTTTTGACACTTTATAGTCTTAGTAGGACAATCAACCTGCCTGGCAGTGACAACATTTTATTTGGGTGCGTTCGAATATTAGCACACTGTGCAATACAAACTAATACGTGAGTGCGCTCAGGGTGTGCATATCCGAACGCACCCTTAGTACAGTATAGTCCGTATTCCTTAATGCATTCTCCTTCAAACTGCAACTCTACAAGATTGCAGACTACATTGATATTAGGTCTTGTTTTTAAACGTGAGAAAAGTTGGGAAATGTTGTTGAATGACCATAGCTATGTAAACAGTCAACTTGGAAATTGAATCTTATGAACCATGAAATTGTTTTGGGTTCTGACTGTTGTTTGTGTGTGTGTGTGTGTGTGTGTGTGTGTGTGTGTGTGTGTGTGTGTGTGTGTGTGTGTGTGTGTGTGTGTGTGTGTGTGTGTGTGTGTGTGTGTGTGTGTGTGTGTGTGTGTGTGTGTGTGTGTGTGTGTGTGTGTGTGTGTGTGTGTGTGTGTGTGTGTGTGTGTGTGTGTGTGTGTGTGTGTGTGTGTGATGTGGATCAAGTGTGAGTGTGTGAAGGATTCTATTTAATATTCAGGATAGTGAATTGTATAATAATAACGTGACAAGAGTCAGTTCATCCCAACAGTACACACTAACCTGCACGTGGACATATAATATGATTTTTATTGTAATGCTGTTTCAATCAGGCAACCTTGGAAAATAGGAGTTTATGACCATGTGCCTCTGTGAAAAGAATTTCCATTTAGCAATGCAGAGTTATTTTTATACAACACAGCTAGATATTTGAATACCACAAGCCTTTTTTATTAACATAAATGAATGGGCCTTGAGACTTCTTGCAAATGGCCTGATGATAAAGGTTTGCTCCTTCCGATGCTTCTCCATGAAGAGCTTCTAATGACAAAGGGTCATCTCTTTACCATTACAGGGCACTCAATTATCTTCGTAAAGTCACCTACCTCTCACTTCCCTCCTTATATAGTCCTCTCTTTTCATGGAGTCTGTAGGCCTACTGCTTTGTCATGTTCATATCCCACAAGGTTAAATAGCTTAATGTTCTTATTCATTCATTCAATCATCTATACATCCATTATTCTGTCCAGCTGTCCAACCATTAATCCGGTCTGCTTCAGGCTGGTGTGTGTGTGTGTGTGTGTGTGTGTGTGTGTGTGTGTGTGTGTGTGTGTGTGTGTGTGTGTGTGTGTGTGTGTGTGTGTGTGTGTGTGTGTGTGTGTGTGTGTGTGTGTGTGTGTGTGTGTGTGTGTGTGTGTGTGTGTGTGTGTGTGTGTGTGTGTGTGTGTGTGTGTGTGTGTGTGTGTGTGTGTGTGTGTGTGTGGGGTGGTTCAACACAACACAACAAACTTAACAAGCTGGTGAGGAAGGCTCTGGAAGTATAGTCGGGGAGGCGAGGATGAGGAGGAAGCTGGACACGGTCCTGGGAGAATCCCTCTCATCCGCTCTGTGAGGAGATAGCAGGGATGAGAAAAAGCACATCCAGCCACAGACTCCCTCGTCAGAACACTGCAGCAGAGTTTGTGCCAGTAGCCACCAACAGTGTCCAGTAACTAAGTACATTTAATAAAGTACTGTACTTATACACTTCAATATTTTCACTTCTACTCCACTGCATCTTGGGACAAAATATTGTCCTTTTACGCCGATCTTCAAGCTCACAATGCGTCGCGATGCGATGCATTGTGACCTTGTATATCTGCTATTTTCTAAAGATTTTGATAGGCCTACATTTGAAACCTTGAAATGTGACATTCTGCACAATGAATACTTTTACTTAATTGGTACTTACATCTTGTACATTTTGTAAATTTTGATGCCAATGCTTTTGTACTTTAACTCAGTATACTAGATACATTTTGAATTCCAGACTTTTATTTGTAACATTCTATATAGCACAATTGATACTTTTACTTAAGTAAAAAAATGTGAGTACTTTTTCCACCACTATATGAGAAGCACATCCAGCCACATGGGCACACTGCAGACCACACTGCAGTTTGTGCCAGTAGCCGTCATCAGGCTCCTCAACCACGCCTGACCCCCACGTGAAAGCTGAAGACCTGCACCGTCTGTTCTGTTCTCAAGGGCAAATTATCCCCCGAGGGCCAATTTGTTGCACAGCCAGCCTGCAGTAAATACAGTCATCAACAATCAACGCACAAATTATCACAGAAGCAACGTATAATTACACAGTGTGTTATTTAAAAGGCCAATAGTGGGTATATGGCTGCAACTATCGATTTATTTTCTTAGCAATCAGATCCAAAGTCCTTCTAAAGTCATTAGATCCTGTCTCGAAACAATCAATGGCTAATTTAAGAAACGGATTGGTGAAAAGTGTTTCTTGTATTATTAGTAATAGGCCGGGGAGTGTGAGTCAATGTTAAATCAGATATTATCCTCAGCACCTGTGGTTCTGGAACTCACACACACACACATACACTCTAATGAGCATGAGTTCTTTCCATTGGATCATCCAACTAAAGCACGTGCTCAACAGACAGCTGACGGTGCATCACTCTCTCATAGCCTAGTTGAACTCCTCCTATGAGAACAGACGTCTTGTTTACGATGGATGATCATGTCTGGATATCATCAAAGTTGATATTCAATCACCGGACAATTCTCCTCTGTGCCAACAGGTTAATAAGGTCGAACTAGATATAAAATGTGTATAAAAATTGATAATAATAAAAATATTATGTATTTTATTCACCACCTGGCTACATCGTTACAATGTTAATGAGACTGTGTTGCAGAAGCAGACTGTGGCGTTTACAGCTAGCCAAGAAAGGGTGTCAATGTCATGGTGACATTTCAGTTCAAATAACATTATTGTAGGTAAACTGTTCATCTCAGAATACACTGTAAACAGTGTTGTGTTTTTTTAAAATGTATTGTTCAGTTCAAGGTCAACCTTCATTAGTGTAGTTTTTTCTCTCGGCCCCCTACTATAGTAATGCGATCTGGCACCGTCGGGGTCACCTGATCACCCCCAGAATCACCCCCCTGCTGTCCCCCAACCGTCAGGCCCACCACTGTCAGGGAGGTTAACCAAGGCGTGATTTAAACTATCCTTATCCATATTTATATCACAGACATGCAGATTTATTTTTCTCCGACACAGGCAGGAGCAACCGTGCAGAAATCCAATGAATTCAATACTATGTCAGACAGATTTATATAGTTACAACGTAATTATTTATACATTATTTGCAATGCCACTACGAATACCACCAAGTGAATTTAATTAAAGATGACAAATCAAATTTAGTTCAAAGGAAGCGTATTGATTGTATCCAAACAAAAATGCCAACGATAGCACACACACACACACACACACACACACACACACACACACACACACACACACACACACACACACACACATGACATTCCAATCACTGGCTGATTTGCTTCTGTTGCCTGCACTCGTGTTGCTCCTTTTTTTATTTATTTAGTGATTGCACCATCTGTGAATGTCAGTGAGGAGAAAATCTACATTAGCTGATCCAATATAGACTTTAAAAAGTGTCTGCAGTCTGTCATAAGACACTTCTCCTTGACTTTTTGTTTTCATTTCAGTTTAGTTTTAATTGGTTTTTAAAGAGGGATTACTAGTTTAGTTATTGATAGTTTTATTGTATATGGATTAGTTAGAGGCAAGATTCAAAGGTAAAAAAAAATTGACCTTGTAAAAAATTGCAAATGTACACAGCGTTGCTGTGCGACACATTGGGTCTAAGCATGTATATCTGAGAGGAGACCAGCTCTGTGAAATGTAACTACCCTTTTTCTTTGAACGCAGGAACTGGTGTAAAAATGTCAGTTTTTCCTAATTCCTATGAAAGCAGCGGATCAGCGGCACTATGATATGTGGCTGCAATCATTTGCTTAGATTGATCAAGCACTTTTATAACTGCAGTTTTAGTGAAGTACTTTTATGTTTCGTAAAACTGAAGTTCTGAGGAATCAGACTTAAAAGGACTTTCACTTTCTCAGCCCAAAACATATTTTGAAAAATGATTGATGCCTGAATTGATATATACCCAACAAATGAATAATAGAACATG
Organism: Electrona antarctica; assembly: GCF_951216825.1. NCBI lineage: Eukaryota > Metazoa > Chordata > Actinopteri > Myctophiformes > Myctophidae > Electrona > Electrona antarctica. The sequence goes on along the minus strand of NC_136800.1, from coordinate 17,953,856 downwards.
TGCTTTGATCTTCTACCTTATTTCCACTTTCAACCGGGCATCTCTATTTTGGGAATATAGGCAAAATGTTTCAAATATTTTCCTAAAATAAACAAAAGCCAATTTCCAAAAATAGTGAAAATAGGAGATCTACAAGCTCAATGCATTGCGATGTGACATGTTGTGAGCTTGTACGTCTATTCGGCATATAGGGATTAAATGGCTCATCAATGCATTTTTTGGTTCTCATGATAAACTATTTTCAACTTTTCGCCTGGATACATCCATCAATTAATAAATCAATTAATTTATGAAACTATCAATTTTTTTTAAATACGCGATTTAAATTGTTTACTTCTTGACTATTGCACCCTCAAAGTGATATTGATTACTCACCCTGTGATCTGGATATTTATGTTTTTGTCACACTTTAGATTCCATGCGCGGACAGAAGAAGCTGTGTTTTGCGTCATTTCCGTTTTTTTAGACAGCTGGTGGATGGAAATGAAGCTCCACCCACGCGGCAGGTTGCCGCGTCGGCCAGATTCCCGGAAAAGCTTTCCTTTGGCCGCGCATGAAGGGCCACCATCATCAGTGGGTGGTGTTATGACGTGGGTGGTGAGGGTGGGAGTGGCTGGGGAAGCCACATTGTCTCCGCCCCGGTCTGCCCCTATCCCACACGGAGGGGGCTGGGGCAGCCACATTGTCTCCGCCCCGGTCTGCCCCTATCCCACACGGAGGGGGCTGGGGCAGCCACATTGTCTCCGCCCCGGTCTGCCCCTATCCCACACGGAGGGGGCTGGGGCAGCCACATTGTCTCCGCCCCGGTCTGCCCCTATCCCACACGGAGGGGCTGGGGCAGCCACATTGTCTCCGCCCCGGTCTGCCCCTATCCCACAAGGAGGAGCTGGGGCAGCCACATTGTCTCCGCCCCGGTCTGCCCCTATCCCACAAGGAGGGGGCTGGGGCAGCCACATTGTCTCCGCCCCGGTCTGCCCCTATCCCACAAGGAGGGGCTGGGGCAGCCACATTGTCTCCGCCCTGGTCTGCCCCTATCCCACACGGAGGGGCTGGGGCAGCCACATTGTCTCCGCCCCGGTCTGCCCCTATCCCACACGGAGGGGGCTGGGGCAGCCACATTGTCTCCGCCCTGGTCTGCCCCTATCCCACACGGAGGGGGCTGGGGCAGCCACATTGTCTCCGCCCCGGTCTGCCCCTATCCCACACGGAGGGGGCTGGGGCAGCCACATTGTCTCCGCCCCGGTCTGCCCCTATCCCACACGGAGGGGGCTGGGGCAGCCACATTGTCTCCGCCCCGGTCTGCCCCTATCCCACACGGAGGGGGCTGGGGCAGCCACATTGTCTCCGCCCCGGTCTGCCCCTATCCCACAAGGAGGGGGCTGGGGCAGCCACATTGTCTCCGCCCCGGTCTGCCCCTATCCCACAAGGAGGGGCTGGGGCAGCCACATTGTCTCCGCCCCTGTCTGCCCCTATCCCACACGGAGGGGCTGGGGCAGCCACATTGTCTCCGCCCCGGTCTGCCCCTATCCCACACGGAGGGGGCTGGGGCAGCCACATTGTCTCCGCCCCGGTCTGCCCCTATCCCACACGGAGGGGGCTGGGGCAGCCACATTGTCTCCGCCCCGGTCTGCCCCTATCCCACACGGAGGGGGCTGGGGCAGCCACATTGTCTCCGCCCCGGTCTGCCCCTATCCCACACGGAGGGGGCTGGGGCAGCCACATTGTCTCCGCCCCGGTCTGCCCCTATCCCACACGGAGGGGGCTGGGGCAGCCACATTGTCTCCGCCCCGGTCTGCCCCTATCCCACACGGAGGGGGCTCGGGCAGCCACATTGTCTCCGCCCCGGTCTTCCCCTATCCCACACGGATGGAACGAATGTGCAAGCAAAAAGCAAAGAGGTCATTTATGCAATTCAGCGCTCGCTGTCATTTAGGGTAATTGTAATCTTTTCTCCACATAATGACCACAATAACTCACTTAATCACCACTACTGGGCTTGTTCTAGAAATTGCATCGAAGGCAATTTCCTTTCATTTCTTCTTTAGATCCAGAGTGCTCAATGACTACAACAATGCCACCAATGAGCACTATGCAATTATTAGCTTTATGCTCATTCCAAATCGTATCATTGCACTGTTCTGTGACAATCACTTGCCGCATAATCACCCATATAAAACATAGCTGAATAGCGAACCCGGGGTGTATAAGCACACCGCTGAATACATAACGTATTAATGAACTGCTTACACATCAATATTCTAGCCATTACATGCACTATCCCTCAGCGAAACACACAGTATAATAAGGATTTATCTCATTCATCACAGTCTGACTAACACATCCCAATGGCTAACAGAGAGATTATGCAGATGCACTCAACCACATGCATGCACGCATGTTGGCAGTGGTGGAACGTAACAAAGTAGCCAATCTAGAAAAGCTTACAACACATTTGCTGCATTTCCATGTCAGTATTGTGAGCTTACATCAGGTATTTTCAAAAAGGTTTTATACATTTTGAAACATTTCTGGACTTTTACTTTGGTACATACTACTATTTTGATGCCAATACTTATTTTTACTTTCACTCAAGTAGCATTTTCAATATAGGCATATTACAATAAAAGTGTTTTTATATTGTGGTATTGTTATAAATCTAAGTACTTACTTCCAAAACCTTTGCGACATTGAATTCACGTACTGCACATCCCCAAATCCCACCCTAACCGTATGAAACTTCTGTACAATCTATTTGGGGACACCAATTCTGTCCCCAATTTGACATGCCGACCCCAATCAACTGGTTTTCTGTCCAAGATTTGTCTTTAATTGTGTGTTAGGAACACACACACACGCGCACGCACACGCACACGCACACGCACACACATGCACACACATGCACACACCAACATGCACAAAGCGTAACAGAGAAAGGGGGGAGCTGCATCATCTGCAGGGAAAGTCATCAGGAGAAAATCCATGGGGTCGACTTCAGGTGCTTATGGACTTATTAATCAATTAGCTGTAGAATCCCTGCACTGCCCTGTCTGCCTGCATTTACTCAGTGTTTCATCATCGTTGCACTGGCTGACCCTGCTGCTCACAAGGCAGGAGGCCAGCTATTATAAAACACTGGTGTCTGCTTGTTTGGCAAGCAAAGACAAACCATGCATCCTCCACCTGTCCAGCAGGAAGCACATACTGTAGCAATAACGGATGTCTTCTAAATAGAACAGTTTTCAGAACAATGTATATTTCTAGATCAGTTGGTTCTCAAAATATTTTATGTCAGGGACACCCACAATTATATGTATTTGGTCGCGGACCCCCATCTCAAAATATGTTGTTCCAGGGACCCCCAGAAACAAAGATTTGAGTGAAAACTTTTCACTTTAAAAAAATGTATTCAAAGATTTTCACACATTTTCACGAAGACCTGCAAGCTCGCAAAAAGTGACGCGCTATGAGCTTGTACATGTACATATGTATGCAGCCAACGCTAAAATCTAAAATGACACAGACGCTTTCCCGGCAAAGTTGCAACTGTACTTGGTACGCTCTAGTCTACACCAAGTGTCTTCTGTCGGTGTGAGACGCCCTGAGACAATTATATACAGTCTTGTAGCTTGTAGATATAGTACTATTCTTGGTGAACGTTCCCGCTAGAATCAGGATGCTGGTATAGAAGTGGTAAGCAGCACCTCGTCTAAGGTTTGCAACATTTGTGTTAGATGTTACATCATGCGTGTCACCTGGCTCTTTTGATGCAAAGGGAAATATTTGGGCTTTTGCTAATAGGAAAACTTCAGTACTACTGGCTGTCATTCCAGGGACTTTTCCTTGCAAATTGTCGCAGCCTGCTTGTAATTCATGCGTTTGCACATAATTGTACTAATCCTTTTCTAGAGATTATTCAAACTCACAGAAAGCGTACTGTACCCCATATTGACATCCACATGCAATGTGGATGTACACCATAGTCAATCACACTGTGAATGTGTCTCCCTCAATACCAGATGGTCACACGCCAATTTTAGAGATGCACACATACAGTACATGCACACATACAGGTACATTACAGCAGGGGTTCTCAACGTTTTTGGCCGGGGACCCCCGGAAATGCTTTGGCAATGTCTCGGGACCCCCGCCCCGCCCCCTCCCGACCCCCAATATAAATTGACTGCTACAATAACCTTAAACCATTTTGGGCGGGAACCCCTTTTGGTGTTTTAAGCATTGTTATAATTTAGCTATTGAAAAATAGCAGATCTACAAGCTCATAGCGCGCCACCGAGTGGCGCGCTACGAGCTTGTAGGTCTGCTATTTTTGAAAAATCGTGAAAAAAACAAAAAACAAAACTTTATTTTTTTATTTATTTTTTGAAAATAATTTGGGGACCCCCTAAAATAATTTGGCGACCCCCCGAGGGGTCGCGACCCACGGGTTGAGAACCCCTGCATTACAGTACTGTCTGTCTGCACCTCAAACATGGGTCTATGTCTCTGCACAGCCTTTGTGATCTACTGGTAGATCGCAATCTACCTTTTGGGCACCCCTGGTCTATATGGTTGGCAAGTTAGGAGGAGTCTTACCCTGAATGAAGAGATTGATTGTTCTGAATGAACATTTGGTAATGGAAATCTACCCGACTTGGTTGAGAATTACAATTAAGCCTCTAAATACAGAGAAGCATTCATTTAAAGGACCACTTCACCACTTTTCAACTTCTCTTCCTATAATTGGTCCTAACTAATGTTCATGATAAAATACCACCATTTTTTCCTACTCAGTTTGTGTCTCATAGGAAGGCTGTGGGCAGTTCAGAAACCCGTCCACCAGTGACATCATCAATGGTGAATCCAAGCTAATAGAACCGGCAGGCTTTCTTTTCCTGAAAAGTTGCAATGCAAAAGTTGAAGCCATCGTTCTCACGATAATACAAATCTAAATATATTTTAAAACAAATCTTGTTTAAAAAAAAATCTGCCTAATGATGATGTCACTGGTGGACGGGTGTCCGAACTGCCCAAAGCCCTCCTATGAGACACAGACTGAGTAGGAAATAATGGTGGTGTTTTATCATGAACATTAGTGAGGACCAATTATATGAAGAGATGTTGAAAAGTGGTGAAGTGGTCCTTTAACATAACTAGACCTGTACGTGCCCGTCGGCCACCGGCCTACTTGGGAACGATGGAACTTGGGAACCTAATAATACCCGTTCTCATAGCACCCATTTTAAATATCTGTCTGTGTCCCTTTTGTGCCCATATTGTATATGGAGATCTCTGTATCTGCCTGTGTCTGAAGATGGCAAACTGACTGTGAAAAGTGGACTGGTAATCAATTGGCAGGTGTGGGGTTGCCATGGCAATCAATTGGCTGAGGCAGAGGCTGGAAATTGCACAGGTGAGGGGACTTTGGCTCATTAGGCCCACTGGCAGAGCCTGACCAGAGCCTTTTGTGGTGGTTCTGGTCCGACCGACTCTATACCGGGCACTGCACTCCCTGCGGGGGTGTGGAACGAACGGGGGTGTGAAGTCGGTGGGGCAAACGGTTCTCGAGTTACGTGCATTACAAGTTACAACCGTACACACACACACACACACGCAGACAGACAGAGACGTGGTGCATTTTTAGTAGGATATGGATTCCTATTAGGGCTCCTGCATTTTATGAACAAATAGCTCTGCCTAGAGCTAAGACAAAAAAAAAAGATCTCATGATTTTGTTTCCATACGCTCACACAATTCTGCATTTAATTTGGTTAAAAAAAATGTACACATGTGCATGCAACTCCTTCAGTTCTCTAGGCTTTTCTTCCAGGGTGAGACACAGTCAGATGCATTAATGTGAGCGTCTGCAAGGCCATGTGAGACCGTCTCCTCCCAGGGTTCAGGCTTGTCCCAGACAGAGCGGAATGGTGAAAGATTGCCCTGGATTTCTAAACCCAATTCTGGCTTTCCCAAATTATGTCAGAATCGAGGCCCCACCACAATTGCAACATTCATTTGCAGTTGTGAAGGTCGGGTATAGTTCCAGTGTGGGCTATGTTGTGCCTATGGGAGGAAAAATCATGGGGCAACCTCCGCCTGCGCTACTACTCAGGGATGCACCACTCTCTGGAGCTGTGAGGACCTGAGTCACATGCTCACGTGAGCCTTGCATACAAGGCCATTGATTGATTGATTGATTGATTGATTGATTGAATACTTTATTAAAGAGACATGTAAACAGCACAAGGTACAGTCAGACATTTGAGCTAAAAGGTTAACACAAAAAAGTCCTGCATGAGACTTCCATTCCATTGTGGTCTTATGTATTCAATTCATCAACATAGCATAAGAATAAAAAAGCTACCTGAGGAGAAGCACTGGCCACAGGTCTCCACCAGGAGGATAGGATTGTGTGTGATGTTTGGCAAAATGTTTAGGAGTAATATAAACATGTTTATTTGTGTGTGTGTGTGTGTGTGTGTGTGTGTGTGTGTGTGTGTGTGTGTGTGTGTGTGTGTGTGTGTGTGTGTGTGTGTGTGTGTGTGTGTGTGTGTGTGTGTGTGTGTGTGTGTGTGTGTGTGTGTGTGTGTGTGTGTGTGACGCGTGATGCGACTTGGCCTGTTGTAGCGCCACCATGAGGCTGATTTGAAAACTGTCAAGTGGCATTTCTTCCTCAGCCTAGTAGTGGGAATAGGCATGCATGCACAGTTTCACCGCAATCGGACGCTGCGTTGCGGAGTTGTGGCAATTTGTACAAAACGGGTACAAAACGGGCTACTCCTGAAAACTTTAGAAGCCAATCGTAGCCAATCAGGATGGATAATTATGAGAAATCAAACAAATCACATGATCACATGACTATGGAGAGCATGTGTACCGATTTGCGTGAAATTTGGATAAAATCTGATGGAGTAATATTAGAAAATGTGTTTTACATATGTCGGCCTCCTGGTGGCGCTATAAAGAGCAGATGTGAAAAATTCCAGGCAAAGGTTTTTCCTTGGCCTCTAGGGAGTGTGCATACATGGTTTTACACAGATCGGTGCAGTTATAGGTAAAAACACAAATCGGCCAGTTATAGCGCCACCATGAGGCTGAGTTGAAAATATTCAAGTGGCATTTCTTCCTCGACCTAGTGGGAATGTGCGTGCAAAATTTCACGGAAATCACACCATGTGTTCATGATTTGCAGTATTTTGTTTGAAACGGAGCACTCCTGCAAACTTTGGAAGCCAATCTTAGCCAATCAGGATGGAGTCTGAAAAATCTGAAAGACCCATTTCGTTGAATGGCTCTAGAGAGACTGTGTACCAATTTGCGTAATGTTTGGACAAAATCTGTAGGTGTACTGTCAAAACATTTGTTTTGCACAAAGCGGCCTCCTGGTGGCGCTATAACAGGCCAATGTGAAAACTTTGGGGCAGAGGTTCAGCTCTGGCATTCAGGGAGTGTGTGTGCAGAGTATGGCTGCGATCAAGCCAACGGTGCCAGAGATTAGCTGTTCACAGACGGACGGACGGACACACGGACGGACGGACGGACGGACGGACACACGGACGGACACACGGGCGGACGGACGGAGTGCAAAACATACTCTCTCCCCATGCCTTCGGCCTGTCTCTCCCCATGCCTTCGGCCTGGTGGAGACAAGAAGCCAACCATGAAAAGAAAACAGAAGAAAGCAATCACTACAGTATATGTACGTGTACATTAGACACTGACAATGGTGAAATAAAATGGAATCCAAAATGTCAATAATATGGTGTGTGATGAACTAAAATAATAATATGCAAATGTATTCTTCACCAAAATCCATGTCAAACAAGATTTCGGGAAATTAAGTGATTAAGTAAATCCAATTTACTTATTTTTGCACGACACTGTAGTAACACACCATTAATTTACGAGAAATATAGGCCTATACCGTTTCTGCCCAATAGCAACGTTAGTTGCAACCTCATCCTTACCATGGCTTGTTTGTGTGGTTCAAGACTCTTCAGGGCTGGTGCCCCACTAAAGTGTGTTCATGGAAATGCCCAATAGTTTGTGAACTAATGGCATGGATAATGCTCTCCTGGTTTGACAGAGGCTCAGTGATGGAAAAACGTACTCAGGTAATAAGAAGTATCAATTCTACAATTTAGAAATAGGCTACTCTGTTACAAGTGAAAGTCTGGAATTCAACATTTTGTATAAAAGTATTGGTATAAAATGTACTTAAAGAAGTAGAAAGTACTCATTAGGCAGAATGTCCTATTTCACAAGTTTTCAAATGCATAAAATGTAGATCTACAAGCAGATCTACAAGCTCACAATGTGTTACATCGGGATGCATTGTGAGGTTGTAGATCGGATATTTTCAAATGGCCGAAATGTTTGTATAGGGTTAATGTATATTTTGTAATAATAATCCAAATGTACAAAGTAACTAGTGATTATAAAGCATTCAAATAATTGTATAGTGGATTAAAAGCACAATAGTTGCCTCTGAGATGTAGTGCAGAAGTCAGAAGTCAAAGTACGAATATTGGAAACACAATAATAATGTAAATGTACATACAGTAGTTACTTGACCACCCAGCAGAGCAGCAGGTGTACGAGGTCTACAAAGTGGAGCAGGAACCGTGGTGGAGGACGTGGCTGCAGGGGTGGATGGTCTCAGGCGTCCATCTTGGACAGGGCAGCTACCGGCTTGCTGCCAGGTGTCACTGTCACTGCCACACGGCTGGGGCTGCAGGGGGCTGTGTGCAATGACAGTTCGTCTTTGTCACCACAGTGGGATCATGTGTGGAAGAACACAAATATAGCACTGTTCTGAGTAATGAGAACACAAACACAACAAGACATTTTGACAACTGTCTGTGCGAAAAGGAGTCGTGAGGTATTTTTAGTGTAAAATAAACTGCTGATAAAAAATAGTGTCTTGTGAAGTTTCATGTCGTATATAAATGGTAAATGGTGCATTTATATAGCGCCTTTATCCAAGGTGCTTTACATAGATTGTGCATTACATTCACCCATTCACACACACATTCATACACCGATTGCGGCGGAAGCCATGCAAGGTACCAACCAGCACATCGGGAGCAATTTGGGGTTCAGTGTCTTGCCCAAGGACACTTCGACATGTAGACAGGAGGAGCCGGGATTCGAACCGCCGACCCATGGATCATTGGACGACCTGCTCGACCTCTTGAGCCACAATTATGAACACATACAGCCTGCACACTTAGTGGCAATATATGCCAATTGCATTATACTATATGCTACAGCTACTTACATATCTTCTCTACTCCCTGTACACCCATGATTGCGTGGTTCTGTTCAGCTCCAACAAAGTGATCAAGTTTACAGGCGACACCAGTCATAGACTTGATCACAGACGATGATGAATCAGTCTACATGAGAGAAGTAGAGAACCAGCTGGAGAACAACCTGCAGGCCCTCAACGTCGACGAAACAAAAGAGCTGATCTTCGACTACAGGAGACCTCCCAGAGACCACTCTCCCATCAGGTGCTGCAGGGGGGGGGGGCTGCAGTGGAAAGGGTCAGAGTCAGAGAGTTCAAATTCCTGAGGGTGCACATCACTGAAGATTTCACCTGGGCAGTACAGACGGAGCGGGAGGTGAAGAAAGCACAACACCTCTACTTCCTGAGAAGACTCAAGAAAGCTGGCATGGGCCCCAAAGTCCTAAAGGCTTTCTACAGAGGTACCACAGCGAGCAAGCATCCTGACTGGCTGCTTCACTGCCTGGTATGGCAGCTGCACCGACCTCAACTGCAAAGCAATGCAGAGGGTTTCGTGGACAGCTGAATGCATCAGCGGATGTGATCAGCAAAGCTTGTGGAATTATGAAGGACCCAAACCATCCCAACTGCAGACTGTTTGAGATGCTGCCGCTGTGCTTGCTGTGTTTCTGTTTTTAATGTTATGCTATCTATCCTACTGCATTGTCTGAAGGAAGACACTATCCTGCTACAGACTACATTTGGCACTCTTATTCATACTAGCTACTTGTGTTCATTGCTTATTTAAATATCCTACATATACAACACTGGACAGTTGAACCTGGATCTCTTTTCTAATCTATATTATCTCCATCGTTCGTTGAGTCTAAAACCGGAACTCCACTGGCACTGTCTCACCCTGAACCTGTCCTATGAAAGCTCAACTCTTGCAGTTACCGTTTTTCGATGCGACATCCCAAATCAAGCTAAGCTTTGTGAGCTTTGTGAAAACATCATCTTCCACTGTAGAGATCAGATACACATCGGTGGCAATCATTTTGACAATCAACCTGGTCACGCTTTCTTAATACGTTTTGCCATATTTATTCAAAGTGAAAGGCCGTGCTGATATTTTCTGTGAAGAAGTTGGGCTTCTCATCACTCAACGTCACTGTCAAGTGTTTAAATCTTAAATGATTTTCCATTGCTCCCATGCTGTTAGAATATCAACTCACTGTCACAAAAATCTCCCACATTATCCCATGCTATTCTCTGTTTAAACGGCAATATAGATATGTTTCTGTCAGCTCCTCAAATGTGAGATGATCATGTCTTGAAGAGGGTCTGTCTGTGTGTCTGTGTTTCCAGGCCTAATCTCACTAACGGCTGGATCGATCACTGGCAGATTTCTTGTGCACTCTGCCAGTAGTGTCACCCCACATACGTATGTTTTATATTTTCATGGTACTGATATCATATATGACTGACATCGCCATAGACTGGCCACATGATGTCTGAGAAGCCACACTGTCATTAGACCCTGTTAACATTTAGCATTTAAATGTTTAGAAGTCACGCCCCTATACTGCAGGCACAGAGAGAATACACTCGGATGACTCCATCATCTTGGCAGGTGGATTTGACGAAGGTGAGGAGGTGAAGATCATATGCAAAACAGTCAGCGGTTTGACAGTGATCAAGAGGAGGCTGACACAAGTATATGCTTGCGTAGTATGCTTGCATCATTGTGAGGAGTGATGAAACACATGTGGAAGTATACGGCAACAATATATTCAAACCAATATTTAGAATAAACCAATAAACGACTTAATCTTGCTCATGTACAGTAGGTTAATTATTAAAAAATCACACCTGTGTGAGGTGAGGGGTGCTAATATATTATAACTCATGTTGATTCGGTGATCTAATGGTGATGTAAAACAAACGGGGCCAACACAAACATTAAACGCCATTAACAATAAAGAGACAATATGACGTAATGAGGCACATTATGACGTAAATGTTCACTTCATTGTCAATGGCGTTTACGAAACAAACATTGAACTAAAGACAAACATTAAACCTGTGTATAGGACGGGCTGGCGCCCCTCAAAAATATAGGCCTACTGGCCCGGGCGGTTACCTACTGGCCCGGGCGGTTACCTACTGGCCCGGGCGGTTACCTACTGGCCCGGGCGGTTACCTACTGGCCCGGGCGCTTACCTACTGGCCCGGGCGGTTACCTTTCTGGCCCGGGCGGTTACCTACTGGCCCGCCGGATGGCGTGCCGCGGGCTCGACTCCCGAGCCCGACGGCCTTTGCCGCGTGTCACTCCCCATCTCTCTACCCTTTCCTGTCCAATTACTGTACCCTATCAATAAATGCAAAAAAAACAATAATGATTCTGATTCTGAATCGACAAAATTGATGAGTGTGATTAACCACTTAAATACAAAGTAAGCCTTTTCTGTAGCGTGAGGCAACTTCATGTACATCCCCCAGCCATGATGTACAAGTACACCTCCTGGACATGACGCTTGTACTGTACGCTGCAGGGACTAACACGCAATCCAACCCTTGATGCCAACCAGGGAGGAACTTGGTCCCAGTCTTTGGTATGACCCGGCCGGGGATTGAAACCCAACCTCTCAGGGTGGACGCTCTAACCACAAGGCCACTGAGCTGGTGATAATCACTTAAGCCTGTGTTACACATCGTTGTACAATGGTGGCATACATAAATAGCAAAAGTATCCAAACTAGTAGATCTATTCTTTTTTTTTATCACACTGAGTGCCACCTGGTGGCCAGAATGGGTAGCGCTTGGGTGCCACATGATATGGGGCATTTTTATACTATGAAGCCGTCCTGTTTGTCGCCATCTTGGATGCTAACAGTAATGGCATCATCTAACACCAATGTTCCCTTCGCGATCACCGGATAATCAGAAATGACCTCCGAACATCACCGATCTGTTCAAAACCACGGACAGCTATGGAGCAACAGAAACAGTGTGGGCCGGAGGCCTATAGCAACCGTGTCTAGGCACCGGAGCGATTTGAGACAAAAGTTTAAAATGATCATGATATTGATTTGAAGTCATATCGCCCAGACCTCATGATTGTGAGGTGTGCAACATCGCAAAGGGGACATAACCATTATTAGAGCTATACATTTATATATTTGATCTCAGTTCATTTTGGGTCCAACACCTGGCTTCAACAGGTCTTTTGCATGACTTATCTTTGATCCTCCATTTTGGACTCTCAGCATGTTTGGAATGGTATTTGCTGGCCCAGTAGCGAGAGAATGTGTGCTTCTGCTTTACGGGGAAAAATTTAAAAAGGAAATGGATGGATGTGTACTTCATTAGGCTCATAATTGCATCTGTAACAGATGGAAACTGTAAAGCTGCAACATGGACATAATGGTGCCACTGTCACATCTGTAAACGCCTGGTGTCCGATAAGCAAGGGAAGGATTTTCAGAGACGCACGCATTGAACCAGTGGTGGAAGAAGTACTACTCAGTATTTACAGTTTTACTTAAATATTACTATGTTACAAGTAAATGTCTGGTAGTGGTATTGAACATTTACTTAAGTAAAAGTACAAAATTATTGGCAATATACTTAAATTACTCTATTACTATGTTTTTCCAAGTGTATAAAATGTGTACACATATTTTGAAAATAGCAGATCTACAAGCTCACAATGTTGTGCTCTGCTATTTTTAAATTGCCAAAGTTTAAATATGTGGTTAATGTATGTTTTGTAATAGGCCTACTAATCTAAATCTACAAAGTAACTGACTACATTTTTCAAATAATTGTAGTAAAGTCAAAATTATGATTATGTGTCTGAGATGTAGTGGAGCAGAAGTAAAAGTATATTTTACTTACTTTTTACTAAGTAAACTACCTCAACAAATGTGTTATTTTACAGTACTTGAGTACATGTACTTAGTTACTTTACACCACCAGTCCTATTTAAGAAACCCCAACCCCACCAGAGACATTTGTATTGCAGAGACATAAGATAGCTAGTGGAAAGTGCCATGCAGCAGATGCCTCTTTGTTGTGTTCTTGCTGGGCAGAATGTCAAAATACCCCCAAAAGGTGTCTGAAAAACCTGGTGTTTGACATTCTGGTAGTATCTCTATATGTTATCCCTTCAACACTTACAGACACACATATACATAGACGTACATATTTTGTAATCCTTTGTTTAACCAGGGTCTCATCGATATGTCTGTCTCCATCTCAAGTGGGCCCTTGGGCGTTTTCGGAAAAGCCCAATACACACATTCACATGGGATCCCTCAGCCTAAGTGCAATCACAATCAACTTCATCACATTTTCACAGCTGTAACACAGTGGGTGGAATTTGTTTTACTGCAAGCTCCATAATTTTTTTTCTCTCTCATTCAGAGAGAGAGAGAGAGAGGGAGAGAGAGAGAGAGACTAAAAGGAAGAGGGATGTATGTACAGAAAACTCATTTGTCAAATAGCCAATTTTTTTGCCTTTTTTAAGGAAATGTAATGTTTGTCTATTATGTTCATGTGTTTGACTTGTAGGCTATTATGATGACACCATCCCTCATTCAGAATGACCTCATTTGGCCGTTTCAAAGACGACATACATGCAAATTAACCTAATTTGAATTGAAACTGTACTAGACATACAAAGAGCCAGTGGTTATTCTGCATCCTAGACACTTCAGTAACAGTATATTTGACAGGATTTTTTTTTCCTGAGAAACAAGAGAGAAGTACTGGATATATTTCCCGCGAAGGTACAATTTCTGTATAAAGCAATTTTTTAGGACTATGTTTCAGTATATGTTTTTTGGGAAATTGCATTCTGACTATTTGGTGATGCAGTTCAAACACTTTGAACTGCATCACCAAATAGCTCAACAACTCATAACTCAACAAATCTGATGAAAATAAGAATGGTGTCACAACAGATCGGTGTAGGTCTAACAATAACACACAAGACGGGGCCTAATGACAGCACGGCTTCCCTGTGCAATCCGTAGCTATTGGTTGTGACAAATAAACGAAATATTTCTTTGACTAGACTAGACTATCTTTGTCTTGTTTTTGAATCCTTTGCCTCCCTTGCTTTAACCCATTAATACAAAAAAAACATCTGTGTAGTTTTTGCGTTGGCTATTCAAGAATACCAGATCTACAAGCGTGTCACTTCGTGCCATGCTGCAAGCTTGTACATCTGCTATTTTCGAACATTATTGAATTATCTTGAAAGTGTGCAAACTGATTTAGAAGAACTTTGTAGAATCGGCTTCAGGTCTTAATTGTTTAAAACTAGCAGCAGTTTGTCTTTCCAGTCAAATGTTATTTTATTTTTTCAGAGCAAGAGAATGTTGCACTTGACTGCTCATGTGAGACTGCGCCTGCTCATCCATTATCTAACACAGTTGAGTTTACTCTGTTCTGGATGTTAGTTTGAATCATTTCCCTATAGTTTATGAAATACACATCCAATTTCCATCTCCTAAAAGGTGGATAGTGAGGGGGAAGAATCACTGTGAAAAGCTTCTAAAGTTTTCAGTGTCCATTACATTTACAATGAAGCTCAAATGCAGCTATTCAGATTATAGGCCTACTTTAATCCCAGGTTTGGTCTGCACTGCAGGATTGTTGTTTTGTCCACTTCTATGTTTAATGAGGATAATATTATTATCCTCATTAAACCTATAGTCTACTTACTAGTCTACTTACTAGTACTACTTAAAGTAATAAGGAACCAGTGATTCTTTTCTTTTCTTTTTTCTTTTATTTAGATATTTTATTTAGACAAACGTGTCATACATCATTTCCACAATGATACAAAAAAAAAGAAAGGGCAACAACAAAAGCTAAAAACAAAAACACCCCACCCACCCAACCAACCACCCACCTGCACACACATCTACGGTACAGTACAAGTTCCATCTTTACATTTGTATGAATGAGAACATCCAATTTAGTTACCAGGGTGCATTGATGGTAATAAAGACAAAGGAACCCCATATTTTCTCAACTGTTGCTGGATTCCTCCTTACATTGTATACAATCTTTTCAGAAGTACAATGGGAAGTTAACTCGTTCAACCATGTCTCTGAGAGGGAGAATCTTCAGATTTCCAATTTTGAAGAATACATTTTTTCCGAGCTGTGCCAGCCAGCAAAATAAAGTATGTCTTATGATAGCTTAATGCGAGTCCCTGTATACGGTATCTCCCAAAATCCAGATCTTAGGATCAGGTACTATGTCACACCCTACTACTTCTGATGTTGTTCTAACTGTGTATTTCCAGAACTCCTCCAAGCGTGGGCACTGGGCAATTCCACAGCATGTGAATGCGATTTTGCATCTCTGGCAGTTGGGGGAATCATTATTGAATATTCTGTGTAATCTATGTGGGGTATAATAGGTTCTATTAAATATGTTAAACTGCATTTGTCTGTGTTTAGTGGAGATTAAGAAAGTCTGCGAGCATTCAAGTAAGTTATGCCAATCAACGTTAAAAACGCAGCCCAAATCAGAGAAGCAGTGATTCTAAGCCACGTGGGCTGTGGCCCATACAGGTCAGGGTCCTATGTCCTGTTTCCTTAGCATGAGGCAGCATGATGTCAAAGTACACCCTCTGAACATGATGCTAGTAATGTCGCATGGACAATCCAACCATTGATGCTGAGTGGCAAGCAGGGAGGCATTTTATCATTTTTTGTAATCATTTTTGGTATATGACTCGGCCAGGGATTGAACCCCCAACGTCCCAATCGTCTAACCACAATGCTGCTGTGCTGGTTGGTTAATGGACTGTTTTATTTACTAAGAAATTACACTAGTATAGTTATAAATGCTACATTTATGTGACCTAAAATGGTCTTTGAAATAGACTTCACGCATGGGTTGTTAAAGGACCACTTCACCACTTTTCAACCTATCTTCATATAATTGGTCCACACTTAATGTTCATGATAAAATAGCACAGTGACATCATCGATGGGGAATCCAAGCTAATAGAAACCGCAGGCTTTCTATTGCTGAAAATTCGCATTTGCAATGCGAAAATGGAAGCCATCGTTCTCACGATAATACAAATCTAAATATTTTCTTTAAAAAATCATGTTTAAATTTGTTTTGCCTAACGATGATGTCACTGTGGTGGACGGGTTTCTGAACTGGCCACAGCCCTCCTATGAGACGCAGACCGAGTAGAAAGAAATTGTGGAATGTTATCATGAACATTAGTGAGGACCAGGTTGAAAAGTGGTGAAGTGGTCCTTTAAGAGTACCCATTGAGTGTGTGCTCGCTTGTCCTCAGTGCATTCTGATAACGTGAGTCAGTGTCAGGGGAATGGACATTTTTCCTTGCATAGTTTGAGTGAAGCCTCTATAGTTTCCATGTGGTGACACTCACTGCCATACAGTACCCCTGGCATGCTTTCCTTTTATTCTGTTCAAGATCGGTAGCCATGCCTGCCGACTTCTCTATCTGCATTCTAATTGCCTCTCTAGGTAGTGCTGAATGTGAGGGACATATGGGCGTGAAAGCCCCAGAGACAGGAGTACTTGTCAAAAACGCACACCTTTCTAGGTTAATAAGGTTAGTCATTGTAGTAAAGAGTATTAGTTCACGTTTAACAAGCTTAGGGCACTGCTGTTTAGGGGATATTAAAGGGCATCATAACATTGCGATTATACAAGTTTTCCTCTCCACAGACTCTTGACTTTCTAAAAGTCAGCTAGAGACTGATAGGACATTGTGAGTTGAGTGAGAGAGAGAAAGAAAGAAAGACAGAAAGGAGAAGATCAATTAGGACACAGCCCCCTCGCTGGGCAGCTATTTATCAAAACAAAATGACTGGCTCTTATGTGTGCTCAGAGGTGAGTGGGATATGGTGACAAAAGGGGTCATATGAGATTCCATTCATCCCTGCTCCATCTGTGATGGAGGGTGGGACGGAATGGGACGGGCTGTCATAAGGCCATTCAGCGGGGTTAATCAGACACTAGCCTGGGCCTGCAGCAAACGTGTTAGTCCCAACGCCACAATACATTCTCACCGCCCCGTTTTCAATTATCAAGGGCGCTTCTTATCTCTACTTACCAGGGGGTTCCAATACAAATAGTGGAGTCCAAGGACCCGAGCGACACACGAATAACAAACAAGAAAATTCCTCAAGACGATACGGATCTGAGAAGAACGGTGCCGGGAGCTGATTTGATCAAACTAAAAGGCCCATTACCAGGACCCTGATCAGTCCATAAAATGTCCTCCGCAGAGGTTTACGGGTTTGTTTTTTGTGCTTGTGAGAAAGGCTGTTATATTGGGCAGATTGGGTTGTTACATAACTGTTGTTATAAAATATATTTCCTACAAAACAGGTGACTGACTGGCAAATGGAATATTATACATTGCTTGATATTACATTGCTGCCATAATAAAATTAAAATATATATATTTTATGATTTGAGGCATAATCGACCGGATTAACGGTGCCGGAGATTAGCTGGTAACAGACGGACGGACGGATTCACACACACACGGACAAACTTTGAAAGCCAATGTTAGCCAATTAGGATGGAATATGAAATATCGGACAGATCCGTCTTGAACACATGACTATAGAGATAGTGTGTAACAATTTGCGGGATTTTTGGACATCTGGAGGAGTAATATCAAACAAAAGTGTTTTTCAAAAGTCGGCCTCCTGGTGGTGCTATAACAGGCCGTTCTGGAAAATTTTGGGCAGAGGTTCATCGTTGGCATCCAGGGAGAGTGTGTGCAAAATTTGGCATCGACCGGATTAACGGTGCCGGAGATTAGCTCGTAACAGACGGGCGTACTCACTCACACACAGATGGAGTGCAAAACAAAACATACTCTCTCCTCATGCCTTCAGCCTGGTGGAGACAATGAAATTACATCCAGGATATGACAGTATGTAGTATGAACATGATCAGTGAAACAGTAATGAGGAGCAATTTTATGTTGCATCACCATACTGTACTGTACTGTACTGTACTGTACTGTACTGTACTGTACTGTACTGTACTGTACTGTACTGTACTGTATCATACTGTCGTGTTTAACAGTACCCGACTGCACTGTACTGTACCATAATGTACTGTACTGTACTTTACTGTACCAGACTGTAGTATGCAGTAGCATACTGTACTGTAATGCACTGTGCCGTACCATACTGTACTGTACCATACGGTGCTGTGCTTTACTGTACTGTACCATACTGTACTGTACCATACGGTGCTGTGCTTTACTGTACTGTACTGTACTGTACTGTACTGTACTGTACTGTACTGTACTATACTGTACTGTACTGTACTGTACTGTACTGTACTGTACTGTACTGTACTGTACTGCACCATACTGTGCTGTAATAAGGCCAACATAAAGCATATGTTATATTATAAAGCAATTTGTTTCTGTAAACTATGTGATTGATGTTGACAACAGACATGGCATGCATTAACATCAGTATGGTCCTTTAAATACGGGCCTTGCACTTTTGTGAAATTGTAGTTGCACTATGCAGATTAGATGTGATTATGTGCTTTGCACTAATATGACATTTCTTGCCTTAGATATAGACAGAGTTACGCAAACTGCGTTCACTTCATGGGGCCAGTCCAATGGTGGCTCTCCTTTCTCTTCTATTGAGAATGGGGACAACCGGGACAAGTCCCGGACTGGAAGCAGGCAGAATTGCAACAGCCCAGCTTTAATGATCTTAAATCCCTTTATTTTAGATTGTTTTGTAGTAATCGTACAACATAAACATTAAAGTTGTTACTGTACAATACTTTAAAACATTTGTCATGTTGCACACATGCTTAAATAGCTCTTATTTATAATAATAATAATAATAATAATAATAATAATAATAAAGCTTTATTTATATAGCACCTTTCAAGAACAAGGTCACAAAGTGCTTAACAACAAAGGGAACACAATAAAGAACACAATAATAATAGCAAAACATTGGATAACAGAAAGTGAAAAGAAAATACGTAACATTCACAACGATAAAGGATTAAAAGCAGCTTTATAAAAATGGGTCTTCAGGAGTGATTTAAAACGAGGAACCGAGTCGGCAATCCTGATTTCCAGGGGCAGGGCATTCCATAGTAAGGGTGCACGGACTGCAAAGGCCCGGTCGCCTATAGTTTTTTTTAAACCAGTTTTTATTGTAAGTAGAGCCTTGCCTGAGGATCTCAGCTCAAGGGCAGGCTCATAGGGGTCGAGTAGGTCCGAGATGTAGGACGGAGCAAGGCCGGTCATGGCCTTGAATGTAAAGAGCAGAATTTTAAAGTCGATTCTAAATGAGATTGGTAACCAGTGGAGGGTGGCCAGGATAGGAGTGATATGGTAAAACTTTCTTGCCCCTGTTAAGAGGCGGGCTGCATTTGGACCAATTGTAGCCGGTGAATGGATTTTTTTGAAAGACATGAGTAAAGGGAGTTGCAGTAGTCGAGGCGTGAGTAGATGAAAGCGTGGATGACTTTAGTTAAGTCGGGGCGTGAGAGGAAGGTTTTGATTTTGGAAATATTGCGAAGGTGGTAGAATGAGGACTGGACAACCTTTTTTACATGGCCCTCCAGGGAGAGGTTGGAATCAAGGGTGACACCTAGGTTTCTAGCTGCGGGTGTAATGTTGTGGCGTAGGGAACCAAGGTTGCTTTCTAGGCACGCTCTATCAGAAGGTGGGCCAAATATAAGGACTTCGGTTTTTGTTTGGTTAAGTTGGAGAAAGTTATTGCCCATCCAAACTTGAATGTCGGAAAGGCAGGAGTGCAGTTTGGCTAAGCTGTTGGTGTCGTCCGGGTTGATGGTTGATCGGCGTAGCAGTGGAAGTTGAGATTGTGTTTGCGTATGATGTTGATGAGCATATATAGGGAGAACAGGATGGGGCCAAGGATTGAGCCCTGGGGGACACCACAGTGTAGGGGGGCTTTGGAAGAAGTGGAATCACCAATACAAATGGAGAAGTGCCTGTCACTTAAATAGGAGGTGAACCAATTGAGGGCTGTGCCTGAAATGCCTACGTGTTTCTCAAGGCGGTTAATGAGTGTTGGGTGGTCTATCTATGGTGTCGAATGCCGTGGTCAAATCAAGGAGGAGTAAGATGGAGCAGTTACCTGCATCTGAGGCTAGGAGGAGGTCGTTGACTACCTTCAGGAG
Source organism: Electrona antarctica (assembly GCF_951216825.1). Classification (NCBI taxonomy): domain Eukaryota; kingdom Metazoa; phylum Chordata; class Actinopteri; order Myctophiformes; family Myctophidae; genus Electrona; species Electrona antarctica. Next base: position 17,933,416 of record NC_136800.1, on the reverse strand, counting down.
GGTCGTCTCTGTGCTGTGCAGGGGACGGAAACCTGGCTGGAATTTTTCAAAGAGATTGTTCGTGTTTAAGTGGCCTTTAAGAGTTTGGTAAAAACAACCCTTTCTAAGACCTTGAATAGAAATGGGAGTTTGGAAATTGGTCTGTAATTGCTGAGTGTAGACGGATCGAGGTTGGTTTTTTTGAGCAGGGGAGAGACTAATGCAGTTTTGAAAGATGGGGGAACAGATCCAGAGGACAGAGAGCTATTGATGATGGATAGAATGTGGGGACCAACAGTGGGAAACATTTCCTTGAGAAGGGAGGTGGGAACAATATCTAGGGGGCAGGAGGAGGGTTTCATGTGGGCAATGGTATTCTGGAGGGTTATGAGGGTTAACTGGTCAAAGGAGCAAAGGGTGGGGATGATGGGGGCATCATCTGCATCCAGGCATGATGAGGTGATTGAGAGGGGTTGTACGATAGCCAACTGGGATCTAATTGAGTCAATTTCGCTGATAAAAAAGTAAAAAATTGCTCACAGCGGTCGGGGGATGCTTCAATGCGGGACTGGGGACCTCCAATAACCTGCTCGATGGTCTTGAACAGGGTTTTGGAGTTGTTGTAATTCTCAGTAATTATATTAGAAAAACATTTGGCTCTAGCTTCTTTAACTGCAACGTTATAGCCTTTCAAAAGGTCTTTTAGCAGCTCATAAAAGACGACTAAATTGGAAGATTTCCATTTGCGTTCAGTTTTCCTAAGTTCTCTCCTCAAGGTGCGGGTGTGGTCATTTAACCAGGGTGACGCTATGTTGGTGGAATTTGACCGGATTTTAAAGGGTGCTACTGTGTCAAGTGTGGCCTGACAGACAGTATTAAAATAATGGAGTTACTGGGGGAGTGGTGGAGAGCTGGAGGGGTTACAGTAGAATTAAAAATATTACAAAATTTGGTGGCGGTTAATGAAGCGAGAGCGGGTGGGGGCCGATACTTTGGTGGAAGGGGGAACGGATAACATATTGAAGACAATGGCGGAGTGGTCAGAAACCCCCCCCCATTGCATTTATTTCAATATTCGAAATGTTCACCCCAGATGATATGACAAGATCAAGAGTGTGGCCTAGTTTGTGTGTTGGACCAGTTGGATGGAAAGTAAAATCAAATGATTCCATTAGGCTGAGGAATTCCATAGCCACCGCGTTGCTAGGGCAGCAGGTGTGGCCCGAAGGGGAAGCGGGGCATGTGACGTGAGTGCCCCTAGCTGTACAGCCGGAGTTCCCTGAAGTTGAACAGGCCTTCACTGAATCTGAAATGCCACAAATTTCAGGTTGCAGAATACCATTCAGATTTGGGCATTCGATGTACCTGGATCTGAAGCAAAAGTGCCCGATACTGAAATTTACCCTGATGGATGGAGGGGAGACGGAGGGTAACTGTCTGGTCGAGCTCCCGGGCCTTGGAGGAGGAGCAGCGGGGACGTATGGATCCATCGGCGGGGAGAGTTGCGTCAAGCTCCCGTGTCTTGGAGGGGGAGCGGCGGCGGGGACATTCGAGTCCGGTGGCGGGGACAGTCAGATCCAGCGCCTCGGCGGAGGGGGTGGTTTCAGGGTCGGGGGGTAGAGGAATGGGATCATGGTGGAATGAATCCAGGAACAGCTCATCGTCCTTTATTTGAAAGAGGATTGAAACTTACCAACCAGGCCTGTGAGTTGGAATGGAGTCGGATCATGTAGCGATGTTTCTGGTTTTGTATTTCGTCATCCGTAGCTGAGATCAAGTAGAGCTGGCAGAGATGAAGGTTTGCTCCCAGGCTAGCGAGCTGTCAAAACAGGCTAGCTGTCATGGCGCGCTGTGGTTGACAGGCCAGCTAAACCCCACTGTAACTCAAGACCGGGAGGACTGATCGTGATAAATCGCGGCTGTGAGTGGGTTTTAAGAAGGTGAAGCTTAAAATTGCTTAAAAGGCTAATATGTTGGGCGCAGACAGCGAGTGGAGTAGAACACCGGCAAAACGCCAGCGCATGCGCATCAGCCTGTCATGATTAGACGTACAGTACAGTACAGTACAGTACAGTACAGTACAGTACAGTACAGTACAGTACAGTACAGTACAGTACAGTACAGTACAGTACAGTACAGTACAGTACAGTACAGTACAGTACAGTGCAAAAACAGAGCGGCCACTTTGGAACTAATTTGCGCCGCCCTCGTTGAAAACAATGTATTTTCAACTCCAGCTTGTCTCAGTTCAGGCTGCATGAACAGCGCTCGAGCGCTCGGTTTCTGCCCCCTCAACATCGCAACTCTCCTATTAGATGGCTCTGACCTGCACCACCCTCCCTGCGCTTCTTGAATTGTGTGATTGTGGCAGCCATAATATTATGTTATCACTGTTGTGTTGGTTGGTTTTGAAGTGGAGCTGTAGTGTATGCTGTAGGCTACATAAGAAGAATGTTCTGTTCCTTGCAGCGGGGCAATTAAGGTCTCTCGCTGAAAAACTTGAAAAGTCGAAGCATAGGTAGGTATTATATATAAATCTGGAAATGATGGTGAAATAGCATTTAAGGAAAAGTTTTTATTCCCTGGTAAGAGAAGTGGGTTCACTGGAATATTTCCAGTTTTCAGTAGGCCTACTTTTACTTCTACTCCACTATACATCTTAGAGACAAATGTTGCACTTCTATTATAATTATTTGAAATCTTTAGTTACTTTGTAGATTTTGATTATTATTACGAAACATACATTAACCACTTAAGCCCTATATACTGTAGATTTTGACCATTTGAAAACTCGACAAACTCACAATGCTCAAAGTGTCCGATCCCTTCCTCTCAATACATCGCATTGTGAGCATGTAGATCTGCTATTTTCAAAAGATTTGTTATACATTTGAAAACGTATGCATAATTAGTACATTCTACTTTTGTTACTTTAAGTACATTTTGATGCTTTTGTACTTTTACTCAAATAAAAAAATAATTCCGGACATTTACAGTATTTCTACATTGCCATATTGATACTTTTACTTACCGTAAGTAAAAAATGTGAGTACTTTTTCCACCACTGCCAAACAAAACACAGTCATTTGCTTGTGTTAGCGAATTGATGTGCGTTTGTGAATATATTCATAATATATATCATACATGGGCAACTGGCGGCCCGCGGGCCACATGCGGCCCCCACCTTCACTTAATGTGGCCCTCAGATTAATTTTGGAATACTGATATGTTATTGATTTCAGCTGTTACAATTCCAAACATGACCCGCTTTAATTACTTAGTCGAAATTAGTAGCTTGCTGAGTAGTATTACAAATAATGTTTGTCTTTTATGTCCAATATATTTGTATTTAGTTAAAATGACTTTTCAGGATCCCAATTAAAAATTGCGAAAAATGATTCAGGATTTCAATTCAAATAGAGCAAAAAATGACATGCTTGCAATGTGGCCCCTCTGGAGTGAGTATGGAAATATAATGGCCCTCTCCATCGTCAAAGTTGCCCACCCCTGATATTCAATCATAACTAATACATTCCTCGCTTCACCTGCTGCATCTATGTCCACTGTCTATGACTGTATAGAGAAATAGGCTCCTACCATCATTTCACCATGCCTAATAGGTTTGAAATAAGGGCAGAAAATAGGAGTTATAAAATTAGGATTAGGAGGATTAACATCCTAAAACATTATACTTATACTGTATGAATAAAGAAGAAAGATAGTATGAAGTGTAATCAGCAAGTCGACTGCACTCACCAAAATACCTTTGATTCTTGGCATGGAGAGGAAGACTTAAATGCTACATTTCCCCAAGAGTCATAGGACCCCTTTTTCCTTATACAAAAAATAAATAAAATAAAATAAAAAAGAGACACACAAAAGCTGATCTACAATAAATATAATAAAATATCATTTTATGGCATTTCTGCTTTTATTGGAAAGTACAAGAACAAAAGTCTAGAGAGGGAAAAAGGCATGAGCCAGGTTTAAATCTGGAATGATGCGATATTGTGACCAACACACAGGTTTAAGTCTCCAGGCCATTTCCAAGAATCACATCAAATTTAATTCAGTGTTTCCAATAACAAAAAATATATATAGCCTAATAATAATAAAATAAATACATAATAGAATCCTGTGACCTGCATTCACAGTTGGCCATTTGTTGTAATTTCATATCCTGTTGGTCCCATTTCAGAATGTACGTTCATTACATTACCAGCACTTATTTCCTTATCACCTAGGAGCTTTCTGAAACGGCGGTTAGGCCTAGTATGTGAAGACATATGGACACCGCAATGATCTCATGTGATATCATTGGTTATACACATTTTATTTTCATCATAAAGAGACATAGGGAGTTCTTTGGGTGGATACGTAAATAAGTCTATGATGGAAACCCCTCCCGTAATATGAAAGTCCAGTCCACTTGTGGATGCAATAAAGACCATGCACATCTCAACTGGAGCCCGTTTAAGTGGGAGTCTTCTTCCCTTTGTGAGACAATCAGTGTTCTGCTCGGCACCATGCCTATACATTGGGGTTCTTTTGTCGGACGTGCGTGCCTACTCCTAATCACAAGTCCAATCTTTGGCAATGGTAACAGTACAGTCAGTAGCTATGCCACTCTTGTCAGCATATCAACGAATAAGGGGACACTCACTGTTGAACAGGCCCGACAGGCCGTTTGACACACATCATTATCAGAACATGGCAGGATGTTTGTCAGTAAAATTGGAGGTATTAGGGATGTTTTGTTGTGTGCCTCGACGGAGCGGGGCAGGAGAGTATCTGCTATCTGCGTGCTGGTTGTGGTGGGCCGGTCTAGGCTAAAATGTCATGGCCTAATTTTTGACACAGACTCTTGAATTGTGATTAGACTACCCCTCAAACAAAATTGATTAAAAAAATAAAATAAAACATTACTGAAAACAACACAAGGTATCAATATCCCACGAGTTTTGGCATCAACTAATTCACAATGGAGTAGAAAATGTCTTGACTATCATAAACAGTTTATGTGCCAGGAATAATACACAAAGAAATATTCATGCCGTAATCCAGAGGATTAGGCAATATAAATATCACAACAATAACACATTCTGACAATTAATAAAGCATTGATCTAATGCCTTTAGAAGCCCTACAAGTACTGTGTAGCAAGCAGAACATACACAGAGCATATCAAATAATGTTCTAAAAGTTCAACAAGATGCAAACAAACAACACTGTAAACAATACAACAATCTTTTAGGTGCTTGTTAACTTCCTCAGCTAAAAACTAATTTAAACTTGTATGTTTAATGTTACACCTTTTTGCCTTTTTACAGCATCAGGGATTCAAGTAATCAGATATACATACAGTATGTGCAATAGTGTCAGACATAGTAGACCGGTGGTTGAAAACATTTTCATTACCGTCTCTGTGCTGTTGGACAATCTTTTATGCCGTTTCCCTCTTATCTCCTTTTCTATAAATAAAGTGTCTGAAAGTACAAAATTTGATTTGACAGCCAGCTTTATTGAATTTGTGCTTGAGGGAGGTGTCTCAGTTTAATTGAACTCTGAGAGTGTAAAACGTTTTTACGGTGTACGTGGCTCTATAGCAGTGTTTCCCAAACCTTTTAGCTCAAGACCCAAAAGAGAGACGTTTTCCCAAACTAGTGAAAATAGCAGATCCACAAGCTATGTTGTGAGCTTGTAGATCAGCTATTTTCACTACTTCTTAAACCTTTTTTTTTAGTGGTGTAAACCACTCCAACAACTGGCTTTGTTAGTACCCGTGTGTGTTTGTGCCTGTACGGGTGAGCATGGTTGCTATGGTTAGTATGTGACGTCACTGCTGTTGCACCACTCGCTTCAGACTGGTCTGATTTTTTTAATTTATAGAACTTATTATATATATTTTTTGAGGGCCTATGCCCAGCTGGAGTGAGGACGCAAATTGTGATTTGCTGCCCCTCCTATGCCCAGCTTTGTGTGTCTGTGTGTAACACGGAAATTATTTGATTGGTTGAGCATGGAATGGGATGTATATGATGAATCATGAGGCACTCTTATCATCATACATCATCATTGATGATTTATGATGAGCGCCCCTCACTTCACACAGGTCTGATTTCTTTATGGAAATTGTGATTTTGTTTTGTTTCAACCTTTTGAACAAAACAACGTGTTCCTTCCACGCGCTAAGTCCAACCAGGAAGGAAGAGGCATTGAAGCATGAGGTCAGTCCGTTGCTCTCCCCAGGTTGGCAGAGGGAGTGTAGACTGTAGAGCCCATGAATACATTATAGATAATTGACACTGGGTGAAAAAATGGGTTACAAAATCATAGGTTAAAATGAAGAATTTCAAAATCTTTCGAAATATTATTATTTTTATATCTAGGAAACAAAAATCACACCTGTGTGAAGTGAGGGGCGCTTATATCATCAGATTCATCACACATCATCATGAATCATGAATCATTTCATTCCGGCCAATCACAATTTGCGTCCTCACCTGTGCACAAACCCTCAAAGCTGCTGCTGTACATAGGAGGGGCTATAGCGCCCCTCAAAAAAGGTGATAATTACTCATGCCACATAAAAATTGGTCCACAACCCAAACTTGGGCCCCGACCCGCTGGTTGGGAAACAGTGCTCTATAGCAGGTCTGTGTGTCTGCAGGTAATCTGCAGCAAACCGCTGGACCGATTAGCGTCACATTTCTTAGCATTGACGACCTTGCAGGCTTATGTAGGCTAAAATGTTTTTAGCCTATTTAGATAGCAGCATGTTATGTAGACAGAAGCCAGGTTCATTTGTTGACCTGTAATCCTATAGTGTTATAGTGTGTATAGTTTCAACCTACAGTACAGTACAGATTTTCTTTCTCTGATATTATATACCGTTTAGACTGATGATAGGTTCTTGGTTTACCTTATGATCATAGATACTATTTCTACTATTTGATGTATTACCTCATGTTTTCCTTGTTTACGGTACATCACTCTGGATCAAGAGCATCTGCTAAATGCCTAAATTGTAAATTGTATTTCTTGTGCACACTGCCACTGCCAGCAGGCCAATGAAGTATATATATATATATATTTAGAAATATATACCGTATATAAATATAAATACTTTGCTTTAATTTTATAATGAAATTTAATGGGGCTCTGATGGGGCTGAAAAACCTTGCCCAAAATTGGAGTCATACGTCATGCTTTAGTTGTGAAGATTGACGTCATAGATGACGTCACAGAAGTCCAAGATCCGCATTGGAGCCACACTCACATTTTTGCTACATTCTTCAGAGTTCAAATGTGACATGCATACATGTCCTTCACACTCGATGTGGTAATTTAAAATGACATCTTATGGGGAACAATATCTTGGGGAACAGCATCATTGCTGTGAAAGAAACATCCGCACTGTCTGAAGACGTTTAGGAGTCTTTCATAATTATTAAAGTCTCCTAAACTTGCATTCAGAGTGCTGATTTAGTTTAGTTCAGAATATATCTTTTCATTTCAAGAGTCTTAAAGAGTGCCTTTTGAGTTGAGCGTGTCTTTCCCTTGAAGTGAGCTGCTTTGAACATCATCATCATCAGCAGCAAATGCAAAGCAGGTCAAGTGATTAATATTTGATAGTTTGGCATGATGGTTAAAGACACCACGGCTATCCACAGGTTTCCATTCAAGCTGCTGCCCAAGTGCCAGTGAGCAAGGCACTGAATTTTGAATGGCTTCGGGGGACTTCGTGTAACTTGCGGAATGTGTTGTTTCTATTGCTTTAGACACGATGTGCCCAGGCTGAATTTAGATATTTAAGAACTTCCTACATTCACTACTTATCTCTCAACTTTAAAAAAAGTTAAAAACCTTTCAGAGTAGCGCTTTTCATCACCCCCTATCCATTTAAACATTGCACTTTTTTGTTCAAATTCAAGAGCCAAACATTCATTGCACATGCAATTATTTCTATGGCCTGATAGTTACCATTCAGAAATACAAATTTACAAGCAGCTACGGTCGTTGTCCCTTCTTTTTTTTTGCATAATATAAATATTTACAAAATCCATAAATCCATTTACTTTTTCATTTTTCTTTCATTGTACATCATGCTAACAATGCTAGAGGGATCAATATTTCCGAACATTCCCATCCTTGTGCTGAGCTCTTCATTTTGGTATTTATTGTGCTGGCAACTCGAGGGAGGGGAAAGTTGGGATCTAGAATCAATAATAGATCAATTGAAAAATGTATTCACACATCCCTCTTGCTGCACCAGGAGGACATTCCTCTCAAGTTGTAGGAATAAAACATTTGAACTGCACAAAACAATATCAGGCCATGTTTTCCCTCTTATTATGACCATTCCACACACTCTCTCTGCAAGCAATATCTTCTAGTATGTGACAAACAATACATTCTTTGAAATGACGGTGAGGAGAATTTTCTGTACAAGCTCATTTCTATCCAGACAGATTTACAATCATCCTCTCCAGATAGACACCCCTAAAGTCTGCCAGCTTCTGCAGATTTATCCCCCCCCCCCTCCCCCCACCCCGTTTCTGCTTTTTCAGACTGTGCAGAGCCAATCCAAGATCCACTCTATCTTATTTCCTGTCCATCAACCTCTCTCAATTTGCAGGCGCATATCTGATGCAACAGAGGCATTTAAATCCATCCAGGATGTTTCCTTCATGGCCTCAACAACTACACTTCTGTTCTCTTATCTTCTCTTGTTAGTGGGTCGGACCTCAGCCCACCGCCATCAGCCATTGTAGTAGGCCACCAGTGACACCACCGTGGGTGTGACTGGTTCTGACGGACCCTCGGACGGGCCCCCGGATGGGTCCTCGGACAGGCCCTTGGATGGGCCCTCGGATGGGGCCTTGGATGGGCCCTCGGAGGCATCGACTGCCGGTTCCTCTTCGGGAGTGTCCGTCTTTGGCCATGAGGCGATGGCTGGTTCTGGTTCTGGTTGGGCCAAGACAGCTGGTTGGTCCGAGACAGCCGGTTGGTCAGAGACAGCCGGTTGGTCAGAGACAGCCGGTTGGTCAGAGACAGCTGGTTGGTCAGAGACAGCCGGTTGGGCCGGTTGGTCAGAGACAGCCGGTTGGTCAGAGACAGCCGGTTGGTCAGAGACAGCTTGGTCAGAGACAGCCGGTTGGTCAGAGACAGCTGGTTGGTCAGAGATAGCCGGTTGGTCAGAGACAGCCGGTTGGTCAGAGACAGCCGGTTGGTCAGAGACAGCCGGTTGGTCAGAGACAGCCAGTTGGTCAGAGACAGCCGGTTGGTCAGAGACAGCCGGTTGGTCCAAGGTGGCCACCATGAAAGGGAGGTTGTGGTCGTTGGTTCGGCCTCTGACGACCTTGGTGGCGATCTTGGACGAGCTCCTTACGCTGGAGCCACGTTGGGGCGTCTTGCACTGCCACAGCGCCCAGAAACACCTGTAGAACTGTGACCAGCATCCGCACGTTCAAATGCATGCGCACATGCTCACGCACACATTTGTGTACGCACACATTTGTGCACGCACGCACATACACACAGACACGCACACGCACGCGCACACACACACACATAAAATCAGACACAATTGCATATAGAGAAAAGTCAAATAAGACGTAATGATCTGGAGAAAATGAGGGCTACTGCAGTTTGAGTTTGAACAGTCGAATATGTCACCTGACGTGTACCTGACGTGTACTCTTTCACATTTAGCCCAGTCTCACAAAGGAGAAGAGAAATTAATCTGCCGTATGCCCAGTTGCCCACTCCCCCTTGTATAGTGAAGCCCAGGAGATAATTATAAATAATTAGGACTGAGTAGACTCCTTCTCTCCTCAGTCCTTTCAGTCTCTCGTTCCCTTTGTCTCATGTCTCTCGATCCCACTGCGCTGCTCCATTGTGAGGGTCAGCATGTAGCTTGCCTTTTCATGAACAACAATGCGCTGAGAGCTGCTTGTCATTTGTACATTTCCCACAAGGTATTAAGTGTTCATCTATCTATCATTATGTGATAATAAAGTAAAGATGACCGCCATTATCTACTTTGTATGGACAGTTTAGATATTCTGTTAATGCCATTGTTATGGCTTTAGGGCAGTTCACAAAGTCTGGTCAGATCTAAGAGCTCTTATCAAAGTGCCCCAGGATATTAGAAAGTGTTGCCATGCAGAAAAATATTACAATACCTGCAAAATATTATTTTGCATGTCTTCTTTTTATTCAAGCTTTATATAGACTCTTTGCTGAATAGTCTTTACTCAACAATACTTTGTTTCAGCATCAGAACATGAAACGTACAATTGCACTTCTGTGAAAAATAATAAATAATAATAATCGTACTAGTTAAAGAAATTAAAAAAGGGGGGAAAACATACAGTATGGAAAAATTGGGGGGGTGGGGGTGGACTTTTACAGGGGCCAGTTTCGAATTGCAGCCGCCCATAAACTTCTCTTTGAGAGCGGTTTTGAAGGAGTCTAGGGATTCACATTTCTTAATGGCCGATGGTAGGGCGTTCCACATTTTAGTGGCATAGGTCGGAGCTAAATGAATTTGTGTCACATATCACCAGAAAATAATTTAAATGAAGACATGGGAAGCTGCGTTGGAAAAGCACAGCAAACACGTTGATTCAAGTGCACTGGCCAGAGTGCATAGTCAAATGACCCCATGGCCTGAATAATGTCCTGCACTTCGACAGACACAGTATCCCTGGTTTCCGCTCTTGCACAGAAGATCATCTTGCTTCGCACCAAACACCAAACTCCCAAGGTTCCTGAGATATCCCCAGCTCAAAGTCCAGGGTTCCTAATCTCACTGACAGACAGAAAGGCAAGACGCTGAATAATTGAAGACGTCAGGAGCAGGTTGAAAGAATAACAATGCACTGGAGGCACTATTGGCTCTGGTTTGAATTCCGAGTGCACGGATGCACACATAGAGGCAAGAACATACATATACATGCACATGCACATGCACACGCGCAGTCGCGCACACACATACAGTATACAGTCACACAAAAACACATGTGCGCACGCACATAGACACGTAAGCACAAATGCACACAATCCGTTTGTAGTTCGGTGTGTCTTCTTCAGCCCTGACTCCAAATTGCTGTCACTGCAGTCGTCTCTCTTGAGTAAACGTAGTGTACTTAGTATACTTCAGGAGTTTCATGTATACTTATAGTCTACTACATTTTCTCAGGGGACACATGACACTGATGACCCCGACGTCATTGTCTGAGAGGAGATATTGCACGTGTCAAACTCATACTTGGGATTTACATTGATAACATCAACTCAACAATGAACAAAGCTGATAAGAGAATAGGTAAACAAGACAAAGTGATTGATCGAATGATGTGATTTGATTTGATTTGATTTGATTTGATTTGATTTGATTTGATTTGATTTGATTTGATTTGATTTGATTTGATTGACGGATCACAATAGATGGGAGATGAGTACGGATGACACATGAGAAGGTGTATTCTAGACACCACTGGTGACATCCACTTTTTCTGCTGTCGGTGTACACGCACGCACGCACGCACGCACGCACGCACGCACGCACGCACGCACGCACGCACGCACGCACGCACGCACGCACGCACGCACGCACGCACGCACGCACGCACGCACACACACACACACACACACACACACACACACACACACACACACACACACACACACACACACACACACACACACACACACACACACACACACACACACACACACACCCCTTGTCAGGACATATCAGCCTCTGTTCATCCAGGTTAGCGGGAGGGGAGAGAAGCACTGATTGCCCAGGCAGTACCACTTCCTGTTTGTTGGGGCCCCCAAGCACACTCAGCTGTCCAAAAACAACTGCTTAATGTAACAACAAGCTCCACAGCAGGTAGTATAGCACCGTTGAAAAGATGGATGAGACAGGAGGGAAAGACAGACAGAGAGAGAAAAAAGAGAGACATTGTCGGAAGGGGAGAGAGTATAGAAGGATGTGAGAGAGGAAGAGAGACTGGAGAGATGAGATGGAAGAGTGATAGAGGGATGAAGGTGCAGGGAAAGAGATGGAGAGAGTTAAGGGAGGAATTGTAACGAGAGAGCTAGACGGAGACTGATAAAGTCAGCAGGAGCACACAGAGGAATGGAGACTGAGGTCAGCATAAAGGTGAGAAGAGTGACAGATAAATGGACGGAGCATGACAGAGAGATGGAAAGAGGTGCGGAGCGCCTGTATGTATGGAGAGAGGGGGTTAGCACGGTTTTCGTCAGGGTCTACTCAGACCGGTCAGATTGAGTTTGGGGATGCTTCTATAGGAGAGACGGAGAGATGTTCTCCTGCCCACTGGAATTGACAGTGTGAGGGTCAAATGTCAGATATCATCTCAAACAATAAGGCATTCATACATTTTTTAAAGGGTGGCTGGCTGAGTTCAGCTCTCCACCGTGTGCCTCTGTGTGGACTGTACTGTACAATGATGCTCAACTTCCCAGAAACACTGCCATCTCATCGGCCTGTAAAGGAATCCTTTTTTGAGTGGTGCAACCACTCCTATAATATTATGGAGCTTTGTGTGTGGCTGGGTCCCTGGCTGTGTCCCTGTGTCCCTGGCTGTGTCCCTGGCTGGCTGTGTCCAAGCACGAAAATAGCGTTTGGTTGGTTTTCACCACCAAGTATCACTGTTGCGCAGCCTCACACACAGTACAGTGACAGTACAGTATAGTACAGTAGAGGGCCCCCCTGGGGACACCCCCACATGGTCAACTCTGTCATTCCTCAACCGTTTAGGACATGGGGCAGCTCGCGTTCCTGTGGGTCTGGAAGTTCCGGGGACCGCCCTGGGACCCCCACATGGAGTTGCACCACTCCCTTCACACAGGTGTGATTTTATTTCTTTTTAAGGCAACAGGACTGATTGCGTGTGTCTTATGTAATGTGAAGTCATCGGTTGGAGCTGCTGTTGGTCTACTCGTTAACTCACGTTAACGATTAGACAAGACAAGTAGTATAAAGACAGAAATACACGAGTAACTCATAACTAAGGTGTATGAAAAATCTAGATCATTTGAGCTCAATTGCAAAATATACACAAGCACATTCAATGATCTACTGCTTAGTGGCTTTATATCAGACCCGCGAAGCCGGATCAAGAATCCCCAAATCATGTTTTAATTGAGCTCTTAAGTGATGGCAAATTTAAATTCAACATTTCTTAAATGCTGTTCGCAGGCCTCAATGATGTACTTTAACTGTCAAAGATAAATCCTTTCAGTCGATTTAGCCAATGTATTGCTCTCACACAAGTATTCAAACTGAACGGAGTGGTGCAATTCCCCCCTACCCCCCCCCCCCCTCTCTCTCTCTCTGTCTCTCATTAGCAGGCAACAGTGCAGCACTATCTCTCTCTCTCGGTTTCTGGCACAACAGCACCACTTTTGCCCCTACTGGTACTCATGAATAGTCACATAGGTGAACGAACACATAGGTTAACACGGACATTGCTGTTCCTTGGAGTGGTTGCACCACTCAAAAATAAGATCATGTAAAAGACAGTATAATGATGAGGAAAGCTATTGATATTCATCTCTCTACCTCAGATGATGGGTATGGTAAGTTGTAACCTCTCCCAAACTTTATATGCTCACTCACACTCCCGTGTTGGACTGTGTTTGGATTGTCTGGAAGCAAAGTGAGATAAGCTTCTTTTAATGCAAAGTAAAAGTAAACTTGTTATCAGCCACTATGTCAATGAAAATTAGGAAGATAAAAAATAAGCCTTTAGGTGACACACAGTTCTGTATGATAAAGTTATCTGTGTTTATGTCTGTTCAACTTTTATGCACACCCACACCCCAGTTTGGATTGGGCTGAGCCTTTCCATATCGGTGTGTTATGATCGGGGGAAGGTTACATGTACATGAAATTATCGACTGTTCTCTGTTTAATGCCAATGGGGTAATTTAAACAGATGTGATCTGGGTATCATTTCATTTTCCAAATCAAACGTTCCATTAACTGATGATAAAATAAGATAAGCATCTGCAAAAATCAAGACGTTCTGCCTAAAGGCACCCCCACATCTTGTCACAAATGCATTAGCCCATTTAGAATGTCCTGATTTGTGTTATGAAAACTAGTTCATGAAATGATCAGTGTCCTGCAAGGCCTGCCTGGTCTGTCTTGAATATATACAGGTGTATGAATAGGGAATCATACTTGGGTCTCCCCACGCCAACAGCTATAGTGACTAGTGACTAGCCTAAAGGGGAATTCTCCCTTGGCCAGGGGAGATATTAAGCATTTGGTCATCGGGCAGAGGCTCTGAGCCACTACTTCAGTCTGCTACATACATATAATCATAAAGCTTGCTTAAAAGATTGCTGCAGACTTTTGTTTCTCAAGCATAAAAATACATTGGAGGCACTTGATAAATCACTGTTGGGTGTGACAGCATCATAAATGGAAAAATGAACGGGGAGGACATGGCTTGATTGTATGTTTTCCTACATGGTTCTTATTAATAGCATGACATTACGTTTTGAAGAGCAGGAATGTGATTGCATCTTAATGATTAACAAAGTTGCAAGCCAAGGATATAAAGCAGAGCATTAATCAGTGTTGTTGCCCTTTAATGAGAGCGGTGTCAGAGATGAATGCATTGGCCACAAACAACTGAAACAGCTGGAGCTCTATAAGGAACCCTTTGTCTTCTTTTATTATAACCACAACTTAATTATATCTATGTCTCTATGTTAACTGATCTTACATTGATAACATCAACTCAACATTGAACAAAGCTGATAAGAGAATATAGGTAAACAAGACAAAGTGATTGATCGAATGATTTGATTTGATTTGATTTGATTTGATTTGATTTGATTTGATTTGATTTGATTGACGGATCACAATAGATAGAGATGGGAGGGCATTTTAATGAGGTATGAGAGAACAAATTGAGCAGCTACTGTACATGTGTATGTCGAGGCTCAGAGCTATATAATGAGGTATTAATTCTTTGCTGTTGAACCAACCGTTTTGTAATTAGGCTATACCTTTCTGAAAACGTAAGGTCTTAGAAAGCCAAATTACAATTTAGGCATTTAGCAGACACTCTTATCCAGAGTGACTTACAATGTGAGATTACATTTTGTTGTTAAAGATATTTTAACAACACACATCTTGTATGGGTGGAACCCTGGCATACAATATTTTCTAATGGTGGTCCGCGGCCAAATATACAGGGTCCTCCTAGACAACAAAACGTTTCAGAAGTACCACACTGCTCTATCTTTTGACTTTCTATATACTATATGCAACTGCATGCCTGAGTGCCATGTCCCTCAGCCCCAAGAGGAGGAGAATTCATCCGGGAGCCAGACAATTTGAACTGCCTATTCAAATCTTCAACCTCATTGACTCCACAAGACAATTACTGTGGACTCCTTAACAGAGTGGAGAGGTGTTTACCACTTGAAGACTCGCTGGGGATGTTTCCCCCTCGTGCTCAAGTTTTCTGCCTCATGCTGTTTTGGTGGTGTGGCAGTGATGCTTGCTTTCCAGGATGCAGCTCACAAAATGCAGACAAACACTGTGACTGGAAGAACTATATGTTTGTCTCACACATTCCCAGAATGTGCAGTGGGCATTGCTTATCTTTAAAATCGAATCTGGTTTTACTGTGGTGTTGTTTGCCTTTTTATTATTACTGTTTTAGTGAAATGACTTTAGCAAAATACCTACCTACCTACCTACCTACCTACCTACCTACCTACCTACCTACCTACCTACCTACCTACCTATCTACCTAGTACCTACCTACCTACCTACCTACAGTACCTCTCCACTTCCCTCCCTTCCTGGCATGATTGCAGTATACAACATCACTTCTGACAGAATTTAATGAGCCACGGCACTTGGAAATGGAAAGGTAGCATTACATAGTGTACTCACAAAAGAAAAACTCACCTCGTCATGTTCTAACTGGCCAAACATCACCACAGATGACACCACTGCAAACACTATAATATATAAACCACACACTATAATGTTTTATTGTATTATTGAATAGACGTGGTCTGAAGTCTACTCTGAACTAATGGAACATTCAGCACTCAGAAGCAGAACTGCATCGACTATAAAACAGTTTCCTTTGCAGATAAGTTGGTTTTCTAATAGATTAGTTCTATTTGAATGATTTGTTCTCGAATCACACATCACTAATTTAGAACAAGGAGGCCGTGCCCTTCTTAGATTTGGTCTTGTTTGAAAAGAATATGGCAATATACTGTACCAGGTGCAAGACAAGCAGCAATATCACACAAGAAAATAGATACTACACACTGACAATGCTGAGAAAGCTCAGCTGCATTTTTATTGCATTTTATTTCGATCAATCAGATCTTCATCATTCATGACATACTCTATTTGTCCTGAGGAAATGTTGACGACGCAATAGAAATACAGCAGAGCTTTTTCAGCATTACATTTTGACCAGCCCATGTCCTTCCCATTACCAGTGTGCAGACCCAGTGTTTTGACCAGCCCATGTCCTTCCCATTACCAGTGTGCAGACCCAGTGTTTTGACCAGCCCATGTCCTTCCCGGGATCACAACAACACACCACTATGCAAATTGTAAGGTCAATTTGTCCTTGGGTGTGGACATGCATACCTTTGACCACCAGGTCATGATCTTCCCCAGATCATATCACTATTATTACCACTACTTGTATGCCCATTTCAAGCCCAATCCGACCAGGGGTGTGGGCATGCTGTTTTAGGGGAACATGGTTGGGTGGGGGCTGGCTTTTCTGACCGTGGCCCTGGTTTTGACCTGCCACAGCATTCAGATCTACAAGCTCACATGTCACGTCGCAACACATTGTGAGCTTGTAGAGCTATTTTCAAAAGATTTTGACACATTTAGAAAACGCATGAATTGGGACATTCTGTATGAGTACTTTTACTTTTTATACTTTAAGTATTTTGATTCCAATACCTTTGTATTGTAACATTTGAACAGGACTTTCACTTTTTTTAAGAGTACTTTTTCCACTACTGTTGACAAGTAACTTATGCAGTACCAGCAGGCCACAGACATTTTGAGCATTTGTAATAGTCTTAGTATTGCTATTATCATTACTATTATTGATATTTAGAATCATTACCAATACACTAAAGTACCTCCGACTCTGTTCTGCAAAAGACCTGATGCCAAATGATGAGCGTGATGTTTCAATGGAAACAAAAACAAAACAAAAAAGAAACTGATAATGTTTCAAGGCTTGATGGAGTTTGTTGATAGGATGTGTAGTCACTGTAACGATTGTCAGAATGCCTTTCACTGGAGCGCTGAGTGTGCTGTAAAAGAGAGGCTCTCGACCAATCAGGCTCTGTGGCCGACACAATCCATTTGTGCGGTTCTTAATTAAAACCAAGTCATGAAGGGAAATAACGATGCACCATTAACTTCATCAATTATCCCAAAGTTCAAGCGGTTTCTTCCTTAGCCAGGCGGGTTTTGGAGGTGAGAAGCTGTAAAGTTCTCCAAAGTTGCGTGTGGTTTACAGGGCAACATTCATGTTTTACAAAGGTGATGCATGCATGGACAAACAGCGATGCAACAGGAAAGGAATAAAAGTCCACAACACTGGTTATTTCTCAGCTCCACTTGTTTGATTCCTGAAGAAGATCCAGCAGGATCGAAACATTGAAACTGTTGAAACATTAATGTATTATCGAAGGAAGAAGGCACTGGAGCAAACTTGGACAAATCTAGACGATGTTTAGATTTGTCTTTGATTTCCGATAAAAAGCTTTGTCAGAGTTTGCTCCAGTACCTTAGCCTGACACTCAGCCTGAATTTTCATTTAGTTTCACTTAATTATTCAATGAATCGCCAGAACATATTTTTTTTTAAAGCATGGCTAACGATTCAGGGCTGGAACCAGGCTACCAGTACCTTCCTCCTTCTGCACATACCAGTCCCGCTCCTGAGATATACCAGACCAGCCTGCATTTGGCTTGATGCACAGTTTCATCATTTACTGTTAGTTGACACACATTTCTTTCTTTTCCGTAAGGCTGTCTTATAAGCTTAGAAAAAGTGGGACACATCAGGGTTCCGAGTCTTGTGGGGACAAAAGAAGAAAACTGTTACGGTTGAAGGCAACAGCCTGGCTCCGGAGACTACAATTGTGTCATTATTTAGTCACATGCTATTGGTATTGGTAATACTTTATTGGTTCAACATTCATATAAGTAAGAGTCAGAATTAAACATTCTCACTTTCAAAATCTTTCAAATATAGAGAAAATAACCGATCTACAAGCTTGTAGATCTGCTATTAAGTAGGGCATTATAGTTTAGGGAAAAAACTAAACATAAAAAGCTGAAATATGGGGTCAATGCCCGACAGCAATGAAGAGCAGATTACCCATAATGCACTGCCATTTACACTCCTTTGTCCCTTGAGTCAAGTTGGCCATCCACTGACCTCTTGATGCTTGCTGGAACAGACATGCAGTAGGTGATATTCGTATCTGTACAGCATTTTTAGTCTTCAACTCGCCTCAACTCACAGTTTCCATAGTAACGGGCTGGGAGGAATTGAAGACTGAAAATGACATACAGGACATCTCTCTCGTTCCCATGCTCTCTCCCCCTCTCTCTCTCTCTATCTGTCTGTCTGTCTGTCTCCGATGAGGGACAGTGACGGGTGGGCTAAACAGTCCCTGGAAGGTCAGTTAGTTCAGTTGTGGTAGTGGTGAGAAGCATTCATAAAATGGTCTATCTTAGGTAACGCACAGACCAATGATCAAGTATGTATCAGAAAACCTTACTTTAGACCAGGAAATGATCATGTGTCTACAGTACATTTCCCGCTGATTATGTTGGGTACCGTATACTGTAGGCACAGGAGCCTGCATCTTCGGAACCGCAGAGAGCCGTGTATGAGCAAACGGACTGGCAATTGATCAGGTACAGCTGTGAGGAATTAATTCAATATCCCATTGTGTTTTCAATAAAATATATGGTGAGAGATGCTTCAATTGGTGCAAATCGCAACCTCCTCTTGCATTATTGGAAGGCATTGTCAGCAGTGTGTTTTGAAGAGAAGGGGTCTTCATGGAGGAACTATATGACAGAGAAAACTATAGGAAACTATATGACAGCTGTTTGCATCAAGCCCACGGTTATTTTCTGTAACTTAACAGTTATAAATCTCACAAAATAGAATCAGAGTCTTACAGACCAATTATTTGTAAAAAGAAAAAAAAAAGACTGCATACACAGATTCCCAAACCTGGAGAAACTTATTTTACACATGAGTTCTGTGACTTCTTTTCCATAGCATCTTATAGCATCCATAGCATCTTATGAGTGTTCTAGTGGAATCTGCCTGCTTGATATCAGCGTGATGTGGTCTGATAACCTAGCTGTGGTATTCAGGTGATTCTGGCCTGTATGTTCTTGTGCGCACAAATGTAAGATAATTTAAGATTCATAAATCAAAGTTCTGTAAGACTCAACTTACTTTGTCTTTAAGTATTTTATATGACTCGCTCAGGCATAAGTATTAAAGTTTAATCATCATAAATCCAAGAACACTTTTATGAATGAGGCCCCAGTAGTTATATTCAGGGCTATGTGTCCCTGTGAGGAAAGTAACAACTGATTAACAAACTCTTCAACTTTAATTAGTTTTGGAGATCAATGCAACTTGATAAAACTTCCCATCTCTTGTTTGTCATTTTCTTGTGCAAAGAGCCCTGAGGGCGAATATATAATAATATTTTTAAACCCTCAGGCAACACTTCTGTGCCTCACCAAATTGAACAAGGGAGATGAGTAGATTATGTTGAAGTAAATGTTTTCCAAAACTGCAGCATCGATATGAAAATACCAGTGAATAATATTATCATATTTTCATTTAATTTCAACATTTACTCTGCATTGGTCACGTCTTTAACAAAGTGTCGTTCTTAAGGCAGGCTTGCCATAAAATAGCATGTAAGAGGTGAACGCAACCAGCTGAAATATGCAGATTGAATTTTTCCAAATATGTTCTGTCTCTGAGGAAAGGATAGGGCAGCTGCAAAATGATGCAATGGTCAGCTGGAAAAAAGTCAGACATTAATACAGCGATAAAAAACACATTTTAATCATTTGGCATGCAAAAATATAGTTTTCGGAGGGTTATACAGAACTTTAGGAGGGACAAGAGCAACAAATCCAGTCATGATAATGATGAGACTGGTGTGTGTTGCCTTGCATTTTATTTTTTACGTTTTATGTATTATTATTTGCTTGAGATATGACACAAAGCAATCCAGAAACTTGTGGTTTTCAAAATCAGGAACACTTCTTATCTGAAGCATTCTGTCAGCTTAAAAATATAAAAAAAGATAAGAGACCAACAGAAAAAGAGTATATATGCGACAGCTATTGAGCTAGCCGAAAATGACTTTAAATGCAGATAAACTGACAATTACATAGTTTTAACACAATCTGTCAGCAAGCTATCTAAGCCAACAGCTTTTGTTGATAAACACCAGATGTTCATAGAGTATTACCAAATAAAAATGTCATAGCCTGTGAAGTTAAAGGAGAATTTCATGCTAGAAGGCTTTCTTACCTTGTTGGATCCGCACCAAAGTGGTCCAGGTGTTATTTGTGCAAAAACGCATTATTGGCTATTTCCCCTACCCCACGCAAGACTTTGTGAGTGGATGGAGCTCGCGATAGATGAGATTTCACGCTTTACGGCTGGAACACGGCAACGGCGTTATACTATGGAGTAAAGTGTGAAGCTATACATTTTACACATGTTGACATTATGAAGAGAGGATTTATACAAAAAAAATGATTTCCAAGTGATGGAAATAAGCTAATTAGCACTAAAACCCAGTGCCCCATTGAGGGCTTATATGGTGGGGTATAGGGGAAATTGCCAATAATGCATTTTTGCAAAACAAATAACACCTGGACCACTTTGGTGTGGACCTAACAACTGCAACTCTAAAGGTAAGAAAACGTAAAGCATGACATTCTCCTTTAAACACTTGTTGAGCACTTATTTCTTCTTTTCCTTTCTGCTTTTCCCTTCAGGGTCGCCACAGCGAATCTGCCTCCATCTCACCCTGTCCGCTGCCTCCTCTTCTCTCACACCAACTAACTTCATGTCCTCTTTCACTACATCCATAAAACTTCTCTTTGTTCTTCCTCTAGGCCTCCTTGCCTGGCAGTTCCAACCTCAACATCCTTCTACCGATATACTCACTATCCCTCATCTACGTGTCCAAACCATCTCAGCCTGGCCTCTCTGGCTTTATCTCCAAAACATATGCACTATCCATCTGATGTACTTGTTCCTGATCCTATCCATCCTTGTTACTCCCAGAGAGAACCTCAACATTTTAGTTCAAATAGCCGATCTACAAGCTCACATGTCTCGATGTAGATCGGCTAGTTGAACTCTTTTAAAAGGTTTTTCAAAATAGTAAAAAATGGCAAATTAGTTTAGGGATAAGGGATAAGGGTGGCGCAAGATGGAACCTGTAATCTTTTCTTATTTTCTGTTTTTACTGTGTTTTGAAATGCATTATGTTTTTGTATGCTGTCGCAGCTGTCCTCTCATTTCTTGTAATGTCAGTTTTGTTTAGTGTTCAATGTCCGGGGACTACGGGTGGAAATGAGCATCTCTGCTAAATCCGGTGTATTTTCGCTACATTTTCAATGTAATGTTCATTAATATACTCTGTCCTGTCCAAATAAACAAAGTAAAGTAAATAGCACACCTCACCACTGTTTTACAACTGTCATACATGTCCTGCACCACTCTAACATACTTCTCCGTTACGCCAGACTTCCTCATACAATACCACAGTTCCTCTCTCAGCAACCTATGATATGCTTTCTCCAGATCTACAAAGACACAATGCACCTCCCTCTGACCTTCTCTGAACTATAGAGGCACTGGGGAATAAAGTTGAACTGGACGGCTTCAATGTTTGAGCCCTCCTCCTAGCACAAGAGTCTGTTGCATTTTCATCCTCCTAGCACAGCAGTGTTCTGTCTAATCTTCAGACTCTTAACACAGCGGCCTGTAGTGTTTTCATCCTCCTAGCACAGGTGTCTGTTGCGTTTTCATGCTTTCTTATTCCTGTTCTGGCCCTCTGGCCAAAAAGAGCATATTGTATGTGTATGTAACAAGTTGGTAAAGTGTTTGGGAACAGTGCACACAAAAACAAATCCTGGCATTATTGTACACTGCAATTCCTTTCTACTTCGTTGAATGCGATAATAACCACCGCAGAGCTTTCGACTTTAGCTCAGGAATGAATCCAACTAAGAACGAAGGCTGCATATTAAAGCTTTATGCAGAGGTGTCAGAGGAGGCGAGCTGAATTAAAGAGGTCACAGGGGGCGCGATGGGGATATTCAACACAATGTTTTTTTTATCTTCAGGGACTTTTCTATTTACATACCCTATCTTCTGACTGGAATTAAATACAAATGAACCACACGCCTAGAGGAAAAGTGAGAAAGTGATAGAATCACTCAAAAATAAATGTCTGGCAGTTATGCCAGTTTGATTAGCCTACAGCGAGATTAATGTTTCCTTCAGTTCACGGGTACAGTCAAATTTACTTTCAAGCCTGTGTTACACTTACTGTAGTACATCTGCTATTTCCGGTGCACGACACCAGTGCAGAACCAAGTAAACATCGGGTATGCAGGACTGCAGAAATGTTGAGTGTTGTAGTGTCCAAAGGATGTTGGATAGAATGCTTTGATTTGACAAGGATCTCAGGCTCCACGTCCTGCCGACTATGCCAGATTGTAGTGATATGCAGGTAGCGGGGATTGAACCCCAGTCCCCCACTCGCCAGACTGACGCACAACCTGTCATGCCAATAGGTCTGAGCCAGATTGGCAGGTCTGTGTAGCCCCACTTGCATTGAATCAATAAATATTTCATAGTGAAAGTGCATCGTGCAGGTAGAATATTTCCTTCCTAAGCCATTCCGTGTGTTATGCACGCACACCACCACCTCCTCCTTCGATGTCACGTTGGACATATATAACGTTAGTCACTTTTTAGAAGAAAAAAACCCCATGAAAATCTGTGAAATGCTTTGAATATTATACATTATATATACATCTTTGCTTCCGGGGATCCCTGACACACAATATTTTGAGATGGCGGTCTGCGTCCAAATACATATAATCTTGGGGGTCCTTGGCATGAAAAGGTTTGAGCAGCGCTGATATAGCAACATAAATTTTTCTGAAAACCGTTTGTAGAATTGGCCCCACTCAGCTCTTAATGGTGTGAATGCCCGGCGCTCACCTGTTTGTTCATGAAGATGTAGATGATAGGGTTGATCACTGTGCTGGTCTTGGCCAGGATGGAGGGCACGATGCTGGCCTCGGGGGTGATGAGGCCCGCGGGCCCGAATGTGGCCAACAGTGCCATGATGCCGTAGGGCATCCAGCACAGCAGGTAGCACGCCACCATCACCACCACCATGCACAGCACGCGCTGCTCACGCTTTCTGCTCACCGCCCGGTTGATCCCGCTCACCTGGAGGAGGGAGGGAGGGAGAGGGAGGGAGAGAGAGAGAGGGAGGGAGAGAGAGGGAGGGAGAGAGAGGGAGAGAGAGAGAGAGAGAGGGGTGGTGATTTGACTGGGCATCTTCTACATTACATCAGTTGTTCTGTAGGTACATGTGGGTCGGGCCCCCCAGTGGCTCCCCATATGATTTTTGGGGAGTCCCCAGATGAAAGTAAAGGACTAAGACTATGACCAAACATCACAGCTAGGCCTGAGGCCATGTGTGTTTAGAGGTTGTCAACATGTTGAACAAAATCTTTCTTTCACCCAGAAAAAATAAAGAAATAAAACTGGTGCTCACAGGAGATTAAAAAGGTAGGCCTAACAGCAAAATGTGTCCGTGGTGCTCACAGATCAAACGGGATAGCAAACACACGGAACAACAAAAAATGGGTGTAATCACCCGGTGCCAATTGCCTAAACTGTAATCCTGGGTGCTACTCTTCCTCTGCCAACCTAGGGAGAGCCCCAAACTGAGCTCATGCTTCCTTCAATGCATGAGGAGTGAGCAGGCCGCTTCTTACCACCTGCCAGGGGTAAGACTATACGTCCAGTAGGACGTATAGCACATGGAATAACACGTTATTCCAACCAGTTCCTTTCCCCTCCATCGGGCTGACCAGGGGGAGGCAGTATAGAGACCAGGATTACTAGATGTTTTTTGTTAGGGTATACCTACCCTATAGGGCACACGGGGAGATCATGCAAACTCCACACAGAAAGGCCCTTTCACCAACCCCACCTATAGGGTATGGGCACTCATGACGCATAGGAGAGACCACGGTCGCCCACGCTCACAGCGTCGGAGGGACCCTAACCACATGTGTGTACGACTGTACAAACATATGTGGGGGGCCTCCGTTTTTTTTTTTTTTTTTCAGACAGGAAAGGGGGAGAGAGATGAGGAGTGACACGCGGCAAAAGCCGTCGGGCTCGGGAGTCGAACCCGCGGCACGCCGTCCGGCTGGTTTGGCAGCCTAGGTGCCCAGACGGTTGAGCTAACCATCCGGGAGTCTCTGTTCTTTTGTCAGATGTAAGAGGGGGCTCAGAGGAAAAAGGTTGGGAACCACTGCCTTACATGTTCTCTCCAGCTGCTCCCATCAGGGGAACGTCAACGTGTGGAGATGTGTCACGCTATACAGTAGCTTTAATAGTAATTGGAGAACCATTGCTGTTGCATCCTCTCTACATGTTTTATGACTCTGTCCAGCTTGCTCGCCAACGTATTAACAAGCTGTGCAAAATCATGAATCATAATCTAACTCCAAGATTAATAGACCTGTAACTTAAATTAACTCTCAGGGTTTTGCAGTGCAGTGGCATATATGCTGATTTGCACCATCTGAAAACTCCATTAGAGAAGTGTGTGGTTTTGTGTGTGTTTGCATGTGCGTGCGTGTGTGTGCGTGCGTGCGAGTGTGTTTGTGTGATTTGAAAGCGTAATATAATGACTCCTCATGGACAAGGAGAAGAGGCCCGCAAATGAAAAGAGGAGATGAAAGAAAAGGAGGGGAGGTCATACAGAGATTGGAGAGAGAATATGACAGAGTGACTGAAAGGCAGACAGACGGCAGGCGGTGGGGAAGAGACAAGATGAATAAAGGAGAGCAAAACCTCATCACCCTGCCGCAAAAGAGAGTCCTGACATTAAAATTACACTGGGAATAAAAGGAAGTAAACAGAGCAGAATCATCGGCATAACCATCAGCCACGGAGAGGTGAGAGTGTGTACACATCACGGCTGGTTCACATGCACCTGCTCACATGTGGAATGGCATTATGCTCCGTTTACTTATGGCGTGTGGCAAGATTACTGACTTGTGGATGTTTTGACAGTAAACAGCAATAGCAGACTGCGTCAGTGACTGTCTCAGCAGGGGAGGGCTGACAAAATGTCACTTCCCTTGAAGCCTGATTTGTATTTTGTTGCGTGACGGTAACACGCACCGATGTTCATTGGGCAACACTGTCGTACGATGGAGTAAAAATGTATCATTACATCAGGGCACATGCACAGCTCTCCGTCATACTTAAATGAATGCACACAGGGCCTGGTACTGCCCCGGGCCCTGTGTGCAGTAGCTAAGCAGTTTTATTTGGCAATCCAATGTACTTTAGGCAATCCAATCCAATGTACTTTACACAGAACATCAAGCAAAGGTAAAAGGTAACTACCGGTATATGACATTAGGATGCATAAAACAAAATAAATAAAACATTATAGATACAGTTGGTGCAAAAGGAAAAGTAACTCAGTCAAAAGCAGCGGCAAACAGAAAGGTGTTTAGTTGCGCTTTAAATAAAACAACAGTGGCATCCGACCAGTTTTCTGGGAGTTTTTCCAGATATGTGGTGCACATCATGAACTATAAGCTGCTTCCCCAAGTTTACTTTTGGTTTTAGGGACAGAAAGCAGACTTTTTCCAGATGACTCCAGATATCTGGATGGTTCATGATGTTGAAGATATCTGGATGGTTCATGATGTTGCACAAGATCAGAAATGTATTTTGGCCCAAACCATTCAAAGCTTTATAGACCAACAGTGGTAGTTTGAAATAAATTATTTCACTGTTACAGTACAGTAAACATGCGCGCGCACGCGCACACACACACACACGCACACGCACGCACGCACACGCACAGCCGCTCACAGCATGCTACCCACACACAGATACGGTAGATAGATCCAGGGTGATCCATGTGGACATGGAGCTCAACCAGAATCAGGCTGCTTGGATTTCACTGCAGCTCTGTCTCCTTGTAGGTCACATGACGGCAGCTGTCACTCCTCTCTCTCTCCACACAGTGACAGACACAGACTCTTTCCAAAATCATATTTATATATGCTGTATGCTGCAGCAGGGCTACTTTTATACGCCTTGACTCATATGCTGTGCACTGTGTGCAGTGACCGTATCAATATATGATACACGGTATGTACTGTAGGCCCATGTAAACATGCGCGTGCACACACACTCATACGCACACACACACACACATGCGTGCACGCAAGCACGTGCACGCACACACGCACACACGCGCGCATGTGCACAGTGCACGCACGCACACGCACGCTGTGTGTTGCATGCACACACACACACACACACACACACACACACACACACACACACACACACACACACACACACACACACACACACACACACACACACACACACACAGCCAGGGAGGAATAAAAACATAACTAAAACATTAAGAGTGGGAAAACTTCCCAAGGTCAGCTGTCAATCATCTCTCTCTCTCTCTCTCTCTCTCTCTCTCTCTCTCTCTGTCATGCTCAGTGTGAGCACTGGCATATTCAAACATTGCATACAGTAGTATGTGTCCATGTGAGTTCTGAGGGTCTATTGAAATGTGATATGAGGAAGCACTCCTTCCCAACCCAAAGTCTAGCATGTATTATTCAGTTCACAGCGGGCAGTGCCGCAGTGGACTGACATGTTTCCAGACATTTTGAGGCCATTTCGTGACTGACACTATATGGAACATGTTACTCGAGTAAAAGTGGTAATACCACAATTTACTATAGTACTCTGTTACTAGTGAAAGTCCTGTATTCAAACAGGAGTACTAAAGTATAGACATCAAAATAGGCATATTATACAGTAACAAGTAAAATTAATCATATTTTACAAAATAGTTCAGAAAATAGCAGATCTAATAGCTCACAATGCGACAGGTTGTGAGCTTGTAGATCGGCTATTTTTGAATAGCTTAAGTATATGATAGGGCTTAAGGGGTTCATGTATAGCTTATCTTTAATAAAAGCAAATTAGATTAGATTTCAAATAATTGTAGTGGAGTTGCCTCTGAGATGTTGGGGAGTAGAAGTGAGTGAAAATGTAGGCTACTTAAGTACGGTTCTTGAGTACATGTACTTCCACCACCAAACCGCAGTTTTTAAACATGAATTGAGCGCTCCATGCCACTGCACGGTAGCATTGACCTGACTTGTGATTGATTGACTGATCAAGCGATGCTTCTGGAAGAGAGCTCAGTCTGATTCTCAGTCATTTAACCTTCAAGTCAATCTTTCTCCCTGCTAGATGTGACGATGTCAGAGGACTGCCAAAAGTGACTTACCCACTTTATAAAAACATCAAAAGCTTTTCAAAAACGAAAGTCTAACTTTTTCCACACATTGTGAGCTTGCTATTTTAAGTAGCATATATATATATATATATATATATATATATAATTATATATATTCTTTTTGAGTTTATACCAACTTTATCTTTTGTGTCTCAATTCAAGCTGACTTACTGACATTTTTGCCTTTGTTATTCAGCGCTAGCTATATCTTTCATGTTGGCTTTTCTCCTGTTTTAAATCATTGATGCAACTGAACTACTTAGATGTGCTGGATTTGGACATGCTTGTGATTTGCGAACACGCATAATGTTTTTGCTAAAATGCTTTATTTATTTATTTTTTTAATAGAAAGGTTTGCTCTAAGATGTCGGGAAGTAGAAGTATAAAGTAGCGAAAAATTGAAATAGACATTAAGTATAGTAAAAGTATCTCAAAATGGTATACTTCTATAGGACAGTAGGCCTACTTGAGTAAATGCCCTTAGTTACGTTACACCACTGACATCAGCCAAACATTAAATAATATGTGGAATTTCATATGTAACCTGTAAAAGAAAATACAAGAGATGTCAATGTGCGTCAAGCATTTAGAGTATTTCTGCTGACAGCTGGATTATGGATAGAGTTCATTATTACTTTGTGACCCTACAGGTCATCCATCATCTCGGCTCACAAAAAATGCCATTTTGGCTCTCAGTTCGTACAGCTTGGCTTCCCCCGACAACCGGTATGACTCTATCAGCCCTGGAAAAGTGACAGCTAATGGATTCAATCTGAGCACCGATTGGATACATGCGATGGCTGGCCTGCACATTCAAGTGGAGGAAACGGAAAATAAGTGTGGAATGATTGCAATCAAAGCGTGGGAGAGAGAGAGAGAGAGAGAGAGAGAGAGAGAGAGAGAGAGGAGCTGTCTACACACTAACCAACTGCTCTTATAAGCTCAATACACTAGCTCAAACACTAGCTCAAACACTTTACCCTTCTGACTCAGATCTGTGTTGTCTTCTCGGATAATAATATATTTTTGTAATTAAATTAGAGTAGCCAATCAGTTTTCCCCTTTGATCCCCATTTAATCGTCGTGCCAATTCACAGATTCCCCACATGCTTGAGTATGTGCGTGCGTGCGTGCGTGCGTGCGTGCGTGCGTGCGTGCGTGCGTCTTGCCGCAGCTTTAAGCTTTAGGCTGTGATAGGCGTTGCTGGGGCAGCGACAGCGATCAACCTCGACCAACCTGACTTTCCTCCCGCTAACGCAGCAAATTATGCTCCAATTAAGCAAGAGCCACCATTGAAGGATTCAAACCTGCGATCTTCATGCTGATGCACAGGAAATGTAGTTACCCCTGTGCCAGGGTTGCCATGTCGCGTGCATAATAAGAGACTTTGGGCATGTTGGGAAAATGAACGGGGAATTCACTTCTGGGTCTCTCGTTGTCATGAAAGGGGACGGGACTGCAACGCTCTATAGTCGCTTCTTTTGGGCTTGTTTTCACATATCTTGTTGCTTAATTCCTCTTCCAGAATCTGGCAACAGTGCCCTGCGCCACCAGAACACCCCAGTTATTTCCGATGTTGCATAGATCAGCCTTAACCACTTAAAGACCTATTTTACAGTACATTTAGCCAAGAATGGCATGTCCCGAAATAGGGACGCCATGGTACTTAAAAATAACAGTGGGTGCAGCACTAAACAGGCTTACTAAACAAACAAAGAACACCATGCCCCCTTTATTTCAATTTGACATGGAAGTGTGATGTACAGTAGCCTAGATATTGAAGATGAAATGATGCACTGACCTAGTTTGTACACTGAATAAAAGAGAGTGGGATTGATTGATTGATTCAGTGGCATACGGACCTGGCGATAGGCCCCAGTGCAGAGATGTTGTTTAGGCCCCCAGTAGTACAGACTTGAAGCTGTTTAAATAAACCAGTCAATCAGTGACATGACAACACCGACGAATCCTTGGTGTTACTCTTCATGCGACCTCGATAGTATACCCAGGCTTTCTTTTCACCATCGCCTTGACCTTTCTTTTCCTTCTTCCCCCTTCATGGGCCCCTTGGGGGCTGGGCCCCGGTGCATTGCACCGGCGATATTTTCGCCACTGGATAGATTGAATACTATAAGGTACAGGTACCATGTAGGCTAAAAGGATAACACACAAAAGTCTGCCTGGGGACTTGTTTCCATTGTGGTCCTATACTTTAATTCCTCAACATGGCATAAATGAAATAACACAACAATACATATCAACAACAAATGCAAAAACTACATGGTACAAAGGAGAAAAAGGGAAAAAATGCAATGATACCTTTCTATGGGAAAAATGTGTTTCAGTTAATACAAAATAAATCTTCACAGCCGCCTCTGGCTAAATGTACTGTAATATCCCCCCCGTTGACAGCAGAACCATTGTCTGCAGTGCAATCCTGGCAGGCCGTCATGCTCAATTACATTTTTACAAACATCAGCCGACCTGAAGTCTTGGACAGTGATGTTAAAAATAGCTTGAAAAACAGTTAGATCACAAGCCGGATGAAAGTGTTCCAACTGTGTCCAACAACAAACTGCATCAGTGGTGGGTTCATCTGTAAGTATTGTGTGTGTCCTTACGTAAAGGCTGTTATAAAGGAATTAGATATTTGTTTACTTTTGATGCACTCTCATTCGTGTCTGTGTCTGTCTGTCTGTCTGTCTGTCTGTCTGTCTGTCTGTTTAGGGTCCCTATGTCTGTCTGTTTACACGGGCGGCTCGCGGGAACCGGGCCGGCAACCTGGGCGCGTTACTGTGCGTCTGGATGTTCCGGGGACCCCCACTTGGTAACTCTGTCATTTCTCAACCGTTTCGGACACGGGGCGAGTCACCGAAACTGGGCCGGCCCCCTGGGCGCATTCCTAGGGGTCTGGATGTACCAGGGACCCCCCCATGATAACTCTGTCATTTCACACACTCATATTGAGGCCAGGGAGTAGGGCTTGCAACTAGTACAGTGCAGTATAGTACATGTAGTACAGCACCACTCAGTTCAGACGGGTCAGATTTTTTTTTAATGTATCCTAACTGCACCTGTAATGTGTGCGTCCTTGAGAGCTTACTCCCATGTGGACATGATTCAATTGTTAAAGATGGGGTGCAATGGCTTTTTGGGCATTTTATTTTGAAGTTTCAGTCTAAAACGGAAGGCTGTGTGTTTCTGAACCAATCAGAGCGTCGCATCCCTTCAGGCTATGGGATGTAGCTCTGCGATGCGTGGAGTTGTTTGTTTACAAAACTTTACAAGTCAGACAGACGGGCAGCAAAGCATGAAGCTACTATGTGGGACTCGACACGTCATCACGCATCACATTTTCGTTTAAAGGAGCATTCATTGATTTGGGTGATTTGGAAAAAAAACCTGGTAACAAGATGTGCACATGCACGCACTACAGTGGGGGGACACACGACAGGCCAACAGCACGCACACCAAGGCCCGCCCCCGCCAATCATGATTGGCGGAAGGCCCCTCTCTATCCTGATTGGATGAAGGCTGGGCCACCTAGCCAAAAACGAAACCTACGGTTTTTTGACCCTCAGGGGTTAACTGGGGACAGGGAGGAACTCCTTATATGGTCAGCACACTCTATAGTAGGGAGGATTATCACAACAAAACAAAAAATAAGTGATATTTGGAATTAAGTGAAATCACTGAATATACCTTTAAAGGAAGTATTTTGGCATCTATTGTTTTGGCATCTATTGTTAGGTATGCCCATGATGTCTAAAAGTGTGAAAGTGTGTATTCTTCATTTCACTACGTCTTTAACGTGTGTGCGTGATAACACCAAGTGCTTTCTGTGCTTCTATTGATGCAGTCAAGCAGGTCTATGGTCCACAAGCGTGATTTCTTTCTACGTGCGTGATTAGACATGGTAACACCCCGCCTGCCTCTGATTGGCCTACCGACACTGCCCGTCTTGCCTGTCCTCCGAGATGCAAGGGTACTCCGTGGTGGGAAATAATACAAGTACAAGAGAATGGCAACACGCGACAGTAACTTGTAACTTTAATTTTTGTAGAAGAGGCAAACCAATATTGTTTGTACCGTTTGCTTTGATTTAATAATTGATTGAAAAACTATGATTTGATTTGGCTGTCTAATAGTACTAATACTAAAAAGATAAAGATCAAGGGAAAAGATACCTTTTTACAGTACAATAATGTTTCAAGTTTACACATGTAGATGTATGCAAATAAACAGGCCAGCGGCATAAACAATATTAGTTTGCCTCTTCTACAAAAAATAAAAGTTACTGTCGCGCGTGCCAAGCTGTCATTCTCTTGTATTATTTTTGCATTTCCTCGCCTCGCCTCACCCAGGCTTTCCACCACCTCAGAGGCAGGCGGGGCATTACCATGTCTAATCACGGACGTAGAAAGAAATCACGCGGTCCACAACACTCTTCACCTCTCCTGAATGCAGATGGATCGACACTCCTCACAGAGAATGGAAAAGTACTTGCAAAGAGGGTTGAGCACTTCAGTGCAGTCCTCAACCAGCCTGCATGCATAAAGCATAAATTAGACTATAGTCCTGCAAGTTGAAGTAAAACCATGCTGTTCGAACTTCCAAAGGGGAAACCAGGAAAGCCAGCTAGGGCATCTGACTGTGGAGACTGCGGTTCGATTCCTACACATGCAGGGCCTCTGGCTTGGGCGCTCCATCACACCCAACCAATTAACAGTGTTCCCGCATTGGGACCTGTCCAGAAACTGAATGACCTCTTCCAGTATGTGTGCAAATTACAAGCCGTTCTACATGAACCCCTAATCTGGGGGCGAATATTCAGCCAAAGACAACTCAATCAGATCTCCAATGCGTCCCGCAGTGGCAACATGTTGTGAACGAGCTTGTAGATCAGTGTCAGTGATGAGATTAGCTGTAGTAGAGGGGAAAAGCAGGGGGTCCCTATCTGCCCGGTGTTGTCAAAGTATAGGCCCATATGGTTTAAGAAGGGGGCCTTCATCATCCATCTCTCCCTGGAAGGCCTGCAAAAATCACAGAGGCATTATGTCTATGAAATTCTGACAACATCTTAATTGTCCACCTACCTGTAGTCTGAATGTCAGTGTGGTTTCAGAAAAGGCTATTTTCTGATTGGCAGCTACAGGGGAAATGCCAATAACAAGGTGCTGATCTTTATATTGTTGCTGTCTGGCAGAAACCTCATATCTCCATGTTTGAATGTTGCATGATGCGAAGCCTGCGTAGCTAATTCAGGCAGACAACTTGTGAGCGCGCCTACAGTATACCTGATCAGGTAACTAGTCTCATGCACTCTTTACCTGATCAGAGCGGCTATTTAAACTTCTCTGCCAACCTGCTCATTCCTGGCTTCTCTCCTGCTGTGCAGACGTGCGTCGCTGCTGCTGCTGCTGTCTCCCTGCCTCGCTTGCTGCTAACCTGCTCCTCATGAAGTTTTTGCAAATCCCACCGCCTCTCCAGCATCCACCAGTAGGCACTTTTTCTAGATCCCCCTGCATGGGGTCTTATTCATTCCCTGTCATTCTGTTTGGCTTATAACTTAACTAAAATGTTAATGTTACAGGGAATGAATATAGGGACAGAGCCCTGACGCCAATCTATGCTTCATCTATGCTGAATTTATTATGCTCAATATATTATTGATGAATGGTCATTATATATTCTAAATTCATTCTAAGAGTTGTCTGAAATGTTTTTAGTAAATGAATGCCTGACTTCATCATACTACAGCAAGCTATGGGCTAATTCAGAAACTTTTGAAAGTGAAAGTGGTTTATCAATTTAATTGTGTTTGACGTTGAACACTGGAACATATGTTTTTTTTTTGGAGGGGGGCAGATATAAATAACTTACGTATTTAATGACTTTTAATTAATAGTGGAAATAGCCAATCTACAAGCTCAAAACGTGTCGCATCACGACATGTTTTGATCTCTTGTAGATCTCTTGTACATGAAAATTAATGATTGATTAATGATTGACAATTATGACGATTATGTAATAAAATTGTGATTATCTCAAATACTTGCAATTAGGCGATTATGTAATAATTGTGACACGCCTACTAACAAACTGCACAAAGAATTCAGACTGACGTCCTTTACCACCATACACTGAGCCCACCATCTTTGTGAATGGCCAAAAGCTTACAGACACAAGTTTACCTACCTTGAATATAATTCCGTCTCATGATGTGCATAGATGATGAAGTTTAGCATGAGGCTCATTGTCAAGGCCAGCTGCAGACTTTGGACATGCATCCTGACTCGGTATGGGGAAATGACTGGCATCAAGCAGGAGACAAAACTGGCAACCAGTCCGTACAACTCTGCACATTATGGGTGTGAAGCCAGGACAATGTACCAGCACATTGACGGGAAGTTGAACCACATCCACCTGAGCTGTCTGAGGAAACTGCAGGGGATCAAGTGACAGGAGAGAAGCCCTCAGCACGGCCAATATTCCCTTCCTGCTTGTGAAGGCAAGGCTCAGATGAACTGGCCATGTGCCCAGAATGCTCCTGCAGAAGACCGCCAAAACAAGTTTTCTTTGAGTTGAAAGTGAGTACAAGGTGGCCCCAGAAAAGTGGTACAAGGGTACCCCCTGAAAGCTTCCTTAAAGAGCTTTGGAAGTGACTGGAAACCTGCCCTGTAGCACTGCACGACCTGCCTGGAGAAGAGCCGTGGAGGATGGTGCTGTCCTCCGTGAAAACAGGTGCTATGTTAACGAGACGGCAGCATGAATCTGCCAAGAAAGGATCTTGTGGCTGTTCGTACCTCAGAGCTCTGCAGCCTCCCTGACTTGTCCATTGTGCCACCGAGAATCATGGTCTGTTCTGCCAGTGTGTGTGTGTGTGTGTGTGTGTGTGTGCGTGTGCGTGTGCGTGTGTGTGCGTGCGTGCGTGCGTGCGTGTGAGAGAGAGAGAGAGCCTACAGCTATATTAGTGAGCACTCCTGTGAGATTCTGCCTGTCAGCATGCATGTGTGTTTGCTCTCTTATTGCATCAGGATCTCCCTGTCCCTCTGGATGACACAGTATTGCCATTACCTGCTAACAGTCAACGTGTGGCAGCCAGGATGTTTCTGTCTGGGAATAGAAAGTCTGTCTGCATGGGGTTTTCTTCAGCTAGCACACTGACAACTGTTATTTGCCTTCCGGGCCGGTCTTTGTATTCATTACCGCAGGATATTTCGTATAAGGCCAGGATAATTGTGTGTAGCTGTGTGATGTATGTGGTAGGTTATAGTTCCTTGTATCTTTGGAATTGGATTATGTGAAATAAACAATAGCAAAGTTGATACTGAATGAGAAATTCATATCATAATAAAGAAAGATTATACTCTGTCAATGAATATGCACACTAGAAATAGGCACACACACACACGCGCACGCACACACACACACACACACACACACACACACACACACACACACACACACACACACACACACACACACACACACACACACACACACACACACACACAGTGCACGCATGAAAGCAGGCGCCTGAATGACCTGGACTCGGTGTGCTATAGCTTCTATGGACATGCATTGCACACATGCATTGCACACATTATGGGCATTCCACAAGTGTGGAGAGCACATTTATTGTGGTGTATATTTAGGTATTGTCTTGTCTGAATGTATGCGTTGACATGAGCAAAACGATTTTCCCTGGTGGATAATAAAGGACATCTAATCAAATCTGTTGGAGCCAGTATAAAACTGGCTCCAACAGATTTATTTATTTGTTCACTTCTTTCATAATGTTTCATTTTCATAATATCAAATATTGTTTTGGAAAAGAATGTTATAATTTGGATTATTAGAAGCCTCCACCTCTAATTAGAAACCCTGGTATGTCATGGCAATTTAGTTACAGACCTGGGTCCATTTGGTGTTTGGTTCCATCCGCACCACTTAGTTACAGACCTGGGTCCATTTGGTGTTTGGTTCCATCCGCACCACTTAGTTACAGACCTGGGTCCCTTTAAGGATCTCTGAGGGTCCCTGAGATCCCACTTGTGAGAATTGGTTGCACTCACAATGCAGCAGACAAGCCAAATTGGAAACAAAATGCAATCAGAAAGGATTTTTAGAGGATTTGGTGCTTTTGCTGCTCAACCCTACTCGATTTGTTTTCCTCTGCAGATACGTAGATCAATGTAGTTGGTTTTCATAGCGACATGCAGCCCTCTGTGCAAGACGGCACTAACGTATTAACATTATTATTTTGGGCCAGTCCTCAAAGGAGCACCTGGAGAATAGCTTGGTGCGCACAGTGGGGGTTCTGGTTCTTGTGCTGGTTCTGGTTCTGGACAACGTGTATCCCACAGACTCGAGGCCGGGCACTGCACTCCCTGTGGTGGTGTGTCAAATTTGAAGTCGGTGGGGCAAACGAGTTATGTGGATTACAGACGTACACACGTGTATACGTACACACACACGGAGACGTGGTGCATTTATAATAGGATAGTTTAAAGGTTTTTTTAAACAATATTTTTGAGCTTCCATTCAGTATATACCAAGTGATGGTTCTTGCTCTGACCTTAAAGGGATTGTGACATTAAAACAAAAAAATTGTAATTCTTATTTTTTTAGGTTTTCTAAGCTCAATTGCACCCAAAAATGCACTATTTACCACTTTATTAGGCCTACAGTAGATCACACATAGGCGAGTAGTCTAAATAATGGGATTACAAAAGGTACATAAAAGGCAAGATGAGTATATATGAAAATTCCCCATCAATTGCCAGAATGCCACCATAATATACAGTATATAGGGCTACTATTTGTTCCCACATATGTGTTATACTTTTTGAACATATTCAACTTTAATTTGATTGATAATGCAATTATTTCCACTAATATGTTAAAATGTGCAAATTATCTAATTAAATATGCACAATACAAACAAGTCGTGAGCAGAAATGGATTCTATGAGAAATTAACCTTAGGATCAACTCTTTATAAGACCACTGGTTACCAAAATGTATTGCCTATAAGTCATATAAAGGATATACTGTACACACAGCACAGTTTCATGTGGGGGTAGGTTTGTTTAAAGAGTGATAACTGGCATTAAGCTACTGAATTGGAAGGGTTATCATACCAAAATATAACTAGAGACATGTAGGAACACTTTTAAAGATACCAAAATTGTACGGCCACTTCAGGTGGTACCAATTTGTGAAAATATCAGTATTAGTTCGTTTTGTAACTTGGTGCTCAAACTTTTGTTGATGTTAATGTTAAACTGTTAATCACCCCTAAAATGTGGCCCCGATCTCAAAATATTTTGTTCCAGGGACCCTCAGATTTGAGTTAAAAAAATAAACTATATATATATTCAAATTGCACACATTTTCAAGATTTTTCAAAAATAGCAGATCTACACAAGCTCATATCTCCGCTATGAGCTTGTACATTCAGGTATAAAATAATGGTTAAAGTGGTTACACAGATGCTTTCCCGGTATTAATGGGTTAAGTATAATCGGCAGTGTTTTCACAACTCCTTTTGGCATTGCATCAGCTCATTTGGAAAGTTGACAGGGAAGGTGATACCAAAAAGTAGTACCTGGTACTTTTTATTTGCATTTGCCCGATGGAAAACCAAAAATAAAGCTGAATAGAGTCCAGTGGAGCCAGTACCATGCAGTGGGAAAACGTCATATTGACCTAGCTTGGAAACCTTGCATACTTATCTCCATTGCCCTGTGGGCAATGGAGATAGCTGGCCATAAAACTTAGTTTATGAGGACTGTCTAGAGACAACTAGGACATTGGGATTTGCTCTTTCTGTGTGGAGACAGTGCCTCTGAAACGAGACACTATAATTTTACTGTAAAGGCGTGGCGATTATGAGGAGCCTGTGTGAGGTTAACTGCTACAGCCTTACAATACTGTGCATTATTCTCACCCCAATATCTCAGTGATTCCTGTCTAATACAAGCAATGATTACAAGCTTTTATAGCCTTATTCAACGATTCCCAGACCCTTAAAGTGTACCTTACGTATTCACATGCAGAGAAATGCTGGCAATTATGTCATTTACATAATGACATGTACCATGTTTTGTTAAAAAACAAAAAACAAAGACAGCCCACTATTACCTAGATGAGATGAGCAAACATCAGATGACATAGGAAGCATCCACAGGATGAGTAATATGAAATTATATCCACCACATGTACTACCTTTGGAGGGATATCTTCAAAGTATCTTCACATCAAACTTTCAATTAGCCACAGTGGCATCTGAGCGTTTTGAATATAAACCTCAACACCTGCACTGAATGCCATCATCTGACAACAATACATTGTTACATCTGCTATAGTGGAGATGCCACGGTTCAACAGCTCAACGGCCTCATATGAATTTTTCCAAAGCGTATATTAAGTGAACTAACTATGTCATGGGATCAGACATATGGTGTAGTTAGTGGACCGAAGCCTTTGATCATCTACCTGCCGTATCGAAGCACAGCGTCGTCCAGGTCAGAGATTACACATTGGACTCCAGATTGGATTCTCTTCCTGCGCTAAAAACTACTTTCTTTCGCGGTCAGAGATGGTCCCAACTGTATTGCACATGTTAATCAGAATGCCTATTAAGGCCCGGTGTGCGGGGGAGGAGAGAGGGCCCCGTTTGAAATTCGATCGGAGGCGAGCAGGGAAGAACTGTACGTGTGAGATAAGTCAGCCTGCGTGTGTTCCGAGAACACACCACATTGATCAGCACGTAGGGAGAGGTACAAGACTGCCACAACATATTGACACTGTGCTCCATGAGGCCAGACTGGACTGGATCAATTGGACCACGTACTGTAAACCAAGAGGCCAATAGCAAGAGGGTCCAACTTTGCTCTGCGTGAGGTGGGCAGACACATTATTAGGAGACAGGAACAATGTTGGAGTCTATTCATTTCCAATGTGAGAGTGAACGTGAACACAGCATCCATTCCTTAACTCCATGGTCACTGAACTAAATACTGGACCCAATCATCACAAGGCACACAACATTTCCAAGATATTCATACTAAAATGGCTTCTTTAAGCGAGACAAATCAGAAGAAAATCTATCGTTTAGACCCAGCAACAAACTCTCGCGAGATTTGAGAAGAGTCCGGAAGAGTCTCTCTGTCCATCTGCAATTTGACGCACGACACATAGGGAGCTCTGGCCCCATATTTAAGATGAGAATATGTGAATATGTGAGTATGTGAGTATGTGAATGGACATAAAATAAAATGTGTGTTCCCATGCTTAATAATATAATTTTCCATAACGTCTTAGACTCTTGGTTGATGGTTGCTGATTCGGGAAATGGGAATCATGACATTTGCCATATAATGCTGTCAATGCTCATCCACATGACATTGTCAATGTTGTTGTCAGCCTCGGAGAGGGTAGGGGGAGGGTGGTGGCTATAGGTTGAACATGGGTAAAGTTGTCCTTTAAGTAAAATGTTGAGGTATTTTTTTTAGCCGATCTACAAGCTCACAATGTGCTGCGATGCGACAGCTTGTAGATCTGCTATTTTCAAAAGAATTGTATACATTTCATACATTTGAAAACTTGTGAAACGGGACATTCTACATAATGAGTACTTTCTACTTTTGGTACTTTAAATACATTTCAGTTAACAATACATCTGATTGCACAATAGATACCAATACTTAATAACAATACATCTACTGATGCACAATAGATACCAATACTTTACAGTTAAACAATACATCATAGCGCTGTCCATGGCAGCTGTGGTAACTGCAATCTGTAACTGTACTACCGAAACAAATTCCTAACATGTTTACATGTATGGCTAATAAAGGCTTCTGATTCTGATTCTGATGCACAATAGATACCAATACTTTACAGTTAACAATACATCTATACTGATGCACAATAGACACCAATACTTTCTACTTTGATTACCGGACCTGCATTGCAGTACTTAAGTAAAACATTTGAGTAATTTTTCCACCACTGGTGATCACTGACAGAATTGCATTGTGCTGGTTGCTTTACCCTATAGGGATATTTGGTGCAGTTCCAATTATTCCGACACTGACCTAATTTTCCTGCTCACCATTAAATACACCGGAGATGAAATCACACCTTGGTGTCATGGAGGAGAAAGCAATATCGAGTGTTTCATAATCTCCCCCAAATTCATGACACAATTTGCCATAAGAATAGAGATAATACGTCGTACAGTAGTAGCAGGTATTGTATGTAGCATACATGACTCTTGTAGCTGTCATCAGGATTAAAAGCTGCCTTCAGAATTAAAAGTTCAATTTTATAAATAAGTACATAAAGTTAAGAAGTTCATAATGTTTTTTGTTTCATGTCAATTTCATGTTTCTATGTGTTTCTACTTTGTTTCAATGTGTATTGAGGTGATTTATGTTTGATTGATTGATTAAGGTCACAGTAACCTCTGAACAGCTGAAGCCTGATCTGTTGATGAGCAAGGGTGGTTTCGATCACTGTTAATTAGCAGAGCAGGGCAGAGCCAGTTCATTCTGAGAAGAGAGCTTCAGCGTGCAACAGCTAAAGTGCATTGCTGCTGCCATATGTAGATCGGCTGTTTTAAGAGTCCAGCTCGAATAATATCAGTTAAAGAGTCAAGATACTGATACTAAGAAGATTTCCCAGTTTATTCCCCCCAAAGTGGATGCGGCCAATGAGGTATATTTGTTACATTTGTTTGTTTATTGTAACTTGTGTTTTGTTCATCATTATTGTTCTCTATGAGAATATTGTACTGAATGTATTGTCTTTTATGTTTATTCAGTTCTCACGGCATTTGGCATACGCTAATAAATGTCTGTACAACAAAAAGAACGCCTTGTGATCGTATCTATCTACCGGAGGGGGCTACAACTCTGATATGAGATATCGACTAGCTCATGGGTTTTCATCAGGGGGTCATCAGTGTTACTACAGGCTAAATGTTTAAATGTGCCAGTCAGGAGCTAGGCTCGACTGACTGCCTGGGGGGACCTCCACAACCAGGCAAGTAACAATGTAGCTTCAGCCAGGTAGGCGAACCCGGGATCTATGAATACGATTGACGCGTATGTTACCATTCGGCTAAAGAGCCAGGCTCGATAGCGAGCAGCAAGGCAGCACCGCATAGCCTACACAAAAACAAGAATACAAGAACCGCCCCAGATTTTTAAAAAAACTAAGCCTTAAAGCAAACCTGCTTTAATAAACAAATTCAAACTAAACAGAAATGCACGCATCCCCCTGTGTGACGGCAGACTGCTGGGCGAGCGCTGGCACTTTGGCATGGGGGGTCAGATCAACATTATGGAATGAATTCTGTGCAGGCCATATATGGAATGTGTCTTGAGTATACAGGGTTTGATGAGGTCAGATCAACATATGGAATGTCAGAACAGGTCAGCTCCATATATGGAGATCTACAGGGTTTGATGAGAGCCCAGGTTGGGCCAGGCCTTAATTTGTGGCCCTGTTGAGAACTCTAGTTTTCGCCGGCTGCCGGGCGCGGCTGCACTAATAACTTTGGGGCGGGCCTGTCAAAAGTTTGAATGGACAGGTATCAGTCAAAAGGGAGACATCGAAGAGGAAGGATGGATGGGGAAGGATCAACATATGGAATGTCAGAATGATGTGGCGTGATGGACTGATGGCCATATATGGTGGCGTGATGGACTGACGGACTGCAGGTTTTCATAGT
The DNA here is from genome assembly GCF_951216825.1 of Electrona antarctica. NCBI lineage: Eukaryota > Metazoa > Chordata > Actinopteri > Myctophiformes > Myctophidae > Electrona > Electrona antarctica. The sequence goes on along the minus strand of NC_136800.1, from coordinate 17,891,945 downwards.
AATTCCCTTTAGTTTTTGTTTGTTGTTTTCTGCCTCGTTCTAGAGAGCAATCTCTCTTTCTGCCTCTGTCCCTGTCTGCCAAGTATACGTAGTTTAATTTATGACATACAAAAATGTAGGAGTGAGTCTGAGCGATAAAGAAGGGAAATAAAACGAAGCAATTACACTAAACGATCAAAGCTTGACATGCCGGCTTCGTCAGTTCACTCGTAAGGGGTGGCTCACCAGCGAAACAAAGTTATACCTCTACCACAACCACCCGCCCAACAACCGATGCCAAGTTGCAAATTACAACACTTGAAATGTTTTAATTAATACGCATAATCGGCCAATTTAGCTGAAAATCACCCCTGCTCTTGAGAGACTGGAACCAGTCGATACTAGCCGCTCTACCCCCCATGCACCCGCTCCCATCAGAGCCAGCTGACAATAGCCAGGTTATTAGAGAGAGAGAGAGAGAGAGATGTATCGCTATCTCTGACAGAAAATGCACAATCTTTTTATAGTTTCACAAAATAGTATTACTCAAAGTGTTAATGTAACACACCTTTATTTTATTCCTATTTATATTCAATCATTATTTGTACATACATTATTTTATCTTGATTGTCCACTTTTGCTTTGGCAATGTAATCGTACGTTTTCTCATGCCAATAAAGCTCCTTTGAATTGAATTGGAGAGAGAGAGGGGGAGAGAGGGGGAGAGAGAGCGAGAGAAACACACCTTGCTATCTCTTCTCCTGTGGCACGGTGGCACCATGGTTATCCCTGCACAGAGCAAGGCCCTTTTCTGTGTGGAGTTTGCATGTTTGCGTACTGTATTTGTCTTTTTGATTACTACTCGTTTATATGATGTTTTTTTTGGCCAGGTGAAACCTGGACTATTTTTGCTTGGGTTGGCTTTGACGGCCTAGTCATGATTGGCTGCCCCTTGTCTGAACCCATACTCTGAAATGCCGCCTAAGCCAATGGGAAACAACGCACCATGGAAAAAACCAGCCAGTGACAACAGCGGCTAATGTGAGCTAACTGGAGCTACAGAACAAAACAGTGATTGAACCAACAAAAGAACGTCGGAAACAAACGCAAACTAGAAAAAGTGCCCTTCTGGGCACAGGTCTCCACCAGGAGGATAGGAGTGTGTGAGTGAGGTTTGGCAAAATGTTTAGGAGCAGTGTGTGTGTGTGTGTGTGCGTGTGTGTGTGTGTGTGTGATGCAGCTTGGCCTGTTGTAGCGCCACCATGAGGCTGATTTGAAAACTGTCAAGTGGCATTTCTTCCAAAGCCTAGTGGGAATATGCATGCACAGTTTCACCACAATCGGACGCTGCGTTGAGTAGTTGTGGCGATTTGTCCAAAACGGGTACAAAGCGGGCTACTCCTGAAAAGTTTAGAAGCCAATCGTAGCCAATGAGGGTGGATTATGAGAAATCAAACAAACCCGTCTTGATCACATGACTATGGAGAGCATGTGTACCGATTTGCGTGAAATTTGGAGAAAATCTGAAGGAGTAATATTAGAAAATGTGTTTTACATATGTCGGCCTCCTGGTGGCGCTATAAAGAGCAGATGTGAACATTTCCAGGCAAAGGTTTTTCCTTGGCCTCTAGGGAGTTGGCATACAAAGTTATCCACAGATCCGTGCTGTTAGAGGTAAAAACACTTTTCGGCCAATTATAGCGCCACCATGAGGCTGAGTTGAAAATGTTCATGTGGCATTTCTTCCTCGGCCTAGTGGGAATGTGCGTGCACAATTTCACGGAAATCACACGATGTGTTCATGATTTGCAGCAAAAAAAAAAAAAATAATAATAATAATAAAAGCCACTGTAGTGTGGCAGCCATTATGTTTGTTCTGGCAAACATGGGCGCTCCACTCAAAGGGTTGAAGGTCACTACTGCACTACACAAGCAAAACGGAGAAAATGAGTGCCCCGCCGCGATTCCACTCTCCTCACTGTGAGGACACCCTCAGGAAAAAGGGGAACTAAATCAACTGATGCAAGTCAGCTTCTAGCAAAGTGGTTTTCTTTTTTTTTTAAGAGAAAGAGCTGTCAACACTCCTGGAACTCCTGGAAGAGGTGAGCTGGAACGGTTTCAAGACCTCTCCCTATTCCACTTGAAAAAAAACAAAAAAACAAAGAACCAATTTTCGGAGTGCGGTTAGAGTACTTTTCGAATTCAGTATCTTCCCCAATTGCTTTTACAAACTTTTGTATTCCATTTCCGTGTCAGTAAGTCTACATCTAACTACATCTGACTTTGACGTGCAGAGAGAGCCAGAAAGGTTTCTTGTGAGTCTCAGGACTGACTAAGGTCACATTCTCACCTAATACTTCGGTAGACTCGATGCGAATGTTGGGATTCTTGCATATTTAATTTGCTGCGGTTTACCTTCACACTGTCATCCGCAGCAATTGGAAACGCAGCAGGGGGACCTTTATCAATGTGTTCCATTCATAAACTAGCCTACACAGTGAAATCTATGGTGATAAAATTATACTCATAACGTGCATGTGTCGTGCCGTCTGGGACTGCCTCTCTCTCTCTCTCTCTCACTATACGCACGCAGCCACGCACTGTTCTTTTGGGCAGCAGCGAAAAATGCTTACAAGTTTATCGAGATGAAAGTCCCTACTCCCCAGTCCCCACACAGTGACAGCACTCCATGTTTACGGCACGCACAGACAGACAGACAGACAGACAGACAGACAGACAGAATATTCTGTAGGCTATACACTGCAGTGTTTTTATGTGTTTCCTTAAGCAATTGATTAATGTACTCGTCCTCATTTCGATCAGGGCTTCAGTCTCCTCATTCGACCACGTCTATCCACGGTAACGGGACATCTTTGCGCTGCGTAAAATATGCCTTCTCCGTCTCCAACTGTGTTCAGCTCCTCACCCGCCACATTGTTTGCTTAATTTCCTTTATTTGCTGCGGATTGCATTCCCACCTGCACCGAATCGAAATCAAGTGCGATTGGAAGCGAAGCGAAACCCCCGTTTTTGGTCGAAGTAGAATGCGGTTCTTTGATGCGCATTAGGATTCGAATGAGCCTTCACACCTGCCAAACGAAGCGCAGTTTCTGACAATGTGCAGCAGGATTCGTTTTAATGGCAGTAAAGCTTTCTGGTGTGAATGTCACCTAAAAGTGAGTGGAAGAGTAGTTGTAGTTAGTGGAAGCGCTGTGATTGTACTGTGGTCAAACTGCTATAAACAACTTTCTCTGGCGAGATTTGCCAACATTTACAGTACTCTCTACAGTTTTAATGAGGGAGAAATGGTGAGCTTCATTATGCCACTACAGTTCCTGTCTGAAGTCTGAAAACTCAAATCTGCAAAAAAGCAGCCAGGCCATCGCAAGAACAACCAAGCTAATTATTTTGTATTAACATATCTCTTGTCACTACAGAGAAAGACAAGTCTTCTTCGTGACCAAAAAATGAAATCATTACTTGAGCAAAACCTCAAGTAAAACCAGGAATTTAAATGTGATGGAATAGAGAAGAAAAAGAAAGACAAAGTGAGACATATTCATACGATATATACTAATAGGTTTAGATTTCAAAGCTTAGGAAGTAAGCTTCGACCTCGCTTGGCATGAAAATTCTTCTGTGCAATTTTTCTCCCTTTAGTGCATCTTTGACAGACGAAGCTGTGATATCAAAGCAACGTCGATATCTAGCCGTGGAACAGAAATGCCTCTGAAAGCTACAGTGCATCCATGCCGAACTGATGTCGCCCTTCTCCTTTCCGCCATCCACTGTTCCACTCGAGGGGGAAACAACAGGCAGAGACGAGTCTCTCTACTAAAAAGGAGAGCACATGTCGGCTCCCTATAATTGATAGTGGAGCCTCTGGACAGAGGGGCGGAATAGGGCGCAGTATAACGTTAGACTTAAGTAGAAACTAATTACTCGAGTCACCCCTGAAGTCATAGTGCAGTGACTCTCAACCTTTTTAATTTCCACAATAACTCCCTAGTCTGATAGACATTAGTCCACAAACTCCAATTTGACATTTGATGGGACACCGAAATTGCACTGTAAAATCCATTTAGTTCCTATATACTACCAATCATTTAGTTGGGGACTCCCGGCCACCCATCAGTCAAGGACTCCTGGGGATCTCATGCAGAGCCCATGTTGAAAATGTTCAAACAGTGTAATAATAATGACATGCCCATGTGACAAGACATACTATAGTACACAAACAGTCACACCACACATGCACACACCGCACCGCACCGCATGTACGCACGCACGCACGCACGCACGCACGCACGCACACTGCAGTCAAGTTATTTAAAGGCACCTCCAGACAGACAGATCAACAAATGCAATCGCAGACACTTACAGCCAATCACTGGAAAGACACACACGCAGCACTTCTGGCTGTCTCGTTGTGCCTCAGCGCTCCGGCATGCCTGAGTCGCGCCTGATCGCTGTTGGCCCCGTTAAACGTGATTGATCGCAGGCATTGTTGTCGACTTGCATTAGCGCTGGCACGCTGGCCTCCCGTGGCCCGGCCGAGCGCTACTCTGGGCTGCCTGTCGGCCCGCCAAAGGGCCTCTCTCAGCAAGAATCCCCGACGTACGCTCCACTGAGCTCCGGCACAAACACTCATGGCACCCCCCCCCCCCCCCCCCCACAACACTGATTCTACTGCAACCCCAATCTCTCTGTTCCGGCTTAAGGGACCACTTCACCACTTTTAGTTTTCAACCTATCTTCATATAATTGGTCCTCACTAATGTTCATGATAAAATACCACAATTTATTCCTACTCAGTCTGTGTCTCATAGGAGGGCTGTGGGCAGTTCAGAAACCCGTCCACCAGTGACATCATCGATGGGGAATCCAAGCGAATGCAGGCTTTCTATTCCTGAAAAGTTGCAATGCGATAATGGAAGCCATCGTTCTCACAATAATACAAATCTAAAAGCCTATATTATATTTCGGCAATTTGAAAATGGCTGATCTACCGAAAATATATATCTTTTTCATATGAAAACATGAAATGGGACATTCTGCATAATGAGTACTTTCTACTTTTGGTACTTTAAGTAAATTTCAATGCCAATACTTTGGTACTTTTATACTCTGGACATTTACTTGTAAGTATTTTTGTGAGTATTTGTACATGGCAGTTTCGATACTTTTACTTGAGTAAACAAAATGAGTACTTTTTCCACCACTAACCATCACTGCTTAGTGCTACTACTGCAACCCCAATCTCTCTGTTCCTCCTCCACTTTACCCCTCCATCCCTCCCTCCATCCCTCCATCCCTTCCTGTCACAGCAAGGTGTTTTCCGTGGCGTCGTGTGAGAGGAAAACGGCATCTGCGCTTATAGGATGACGGGGAAAAAGGGGCTAGTGGAGTAAATCTGTCTACTGTAGCATGACGGGGATGGGGGGGCTAAGTATCACCAGACAAAATGTAATGTCAAGGTGAACAACTTGTGAAGAAGAAGATCAGAGGAGAAATTGAGGGTGAGGCACTGGCTGTGTCAAGCTGCTGAAGGAATTCACAGGCAGATGAAGTCAATCTGTGGTGTGGTGTGCGTGTGTTTGTGTTGCTTGTGTGCACTATAGCCTGCAGAGAGTTGGAAGCTACATTATAGTGTGCTAGTCCTGGCTAGTACACTATAATGTAGCTGTACTGTTACTTAAGGCACAGGTCCCACCAGGGATGTCCTTTAAAATGATTTTGCAACATTTAGCAACAAATCAACCTGCCGCGCCCGCACCCCTGAACAGACTATCTGCTGTGTAATGTGTGGGGTTTCCAGAGCCTGCCTGGGCTGGGGTTACAATCAATTTGCCATATTAGGAAGATCAACAGGCATCAGCTTCACTTAGTGGCCAATTAAGCTTTTGTGATGTCTCTGAATTAATAAGCGGTAGCACACTATCAGACTCCATTATTTTATAGAGCAGGATTACATGAATCTATATCCCATCACTGTTTGTCAGCTGTGAAGAAGATGTGCTGGACGATACAAGCCGTACTCCTTTGGAGGGCACAGTGCACGAATCATACGACAGATTGATGTGCACATCTTTAGCGCAGTGTTTTTGCGACGGATAAAGTTGCACCCTGCCTGCAGTGATAACTGGAAGAGGAGAAACACAGCTGTACTTATAGTAGATGTGTATGTTCAAGCTCAAGGTTTCTGGGACTGTTTCAGAGGCAAGGTGCGACCAAGGTGTCTTGGGGAAGTTATGGAGGACACCCCGCTGACAGGTTATTGCAGACTCTCACACATTTAGTGAAAAATGCAGTTGTGAGATTGGCGTTAGATTGCCGCAAAGTGGTGGTCAAGTTCAGTCCTGACCCCTTCTAGCCTCGCGTAACCTTAGTACTACTATCACTGCTCAGTGTTAAGCCCTAACCACACCATGCAACTCCTTGCAACTCCTTGCAACCATTATTCCCAATGGCAGTTGCAAGGAGTTGCATTGGTGTGGTTTGTTTTGTTGCAAGGAGTTGCGAGTAGTTGCAAGGAGTTGCAGATGGTGTCTTTGGGTCTTAGGATTTTTTCCAAGGGGCGGTTACAAAAAGATTCAAGCAGACTCTATTGCTTAGACCTACAACCAATTAGAACAGCGCAGCCCGCTTGACTGAGCACTCTCCCAGGCCATCACCATGAACCTTTTGCCCGGGTTTAGTGCATCTCAGTGGGGACACAGGGGGCCTGGTGACTGCGGGAGATCGTGGAACTGCCACAATGCAACAGTTACCCTAAAAAAAGATTTTAGATATTCAATGAAATTCATAATTTTGTAATGCCATATTTAGCCAGTGTGTCCCGTTTAGTGCTATGGCAGCATCCATCTTTGTTGTGAAAAAGGAACAAAATGTCCCGCCCCATATTTGCATACTGGGCCCTGGTTCCAGACGAATCGAGTTGGTCCTACTGTACGCTACTTCGGGTCAGTGAAGTCCTCCCACAATTGAGAGTGGCCTGACTTAATCTGCCTGGGGCCATTTGCATTGCAATGGCAGATTAAGGCTGGCTACGCAAAGCTAGAACCCTGAGACATGGTAGGTGAAATCATGATTTTTCCCTTTCTTTTTGTTTTGTTGCTATTTTGCTTCCTAAACATGTTTTCTCCCAAACTAAAGCAAAATAAACATTCAAAACACAGATTTAGATGTTTATTTTAGTAGTTTATTTTAGCCAATGACAGCTCGTTTTGCTGGGTGAAAATCCACCCTCTCAATTTTCATGATTGGTTGTTGGTACAAAGGAAGTGACCATATTTGGATCAAACCACAGTCAGCTCGAGGTCCAGACCTTTCCAATGATATATGGCATTATATGTTGTTGCCAAGATTTGGATGAGATATTTTGTCTCAAAATAGTGGCTTCAAATAAAACGTTTTGGAATTTTACAATACAATTCTTTAAAGGCCGTTTACTCAAAATGAGTTTTACTCATACCTGGGACAAAGAATCTCCACTTCAGTTGCACTCACTGCACTTTCTGTAGGAAAATCTACCTACAGTATAGCCACACATAATATGCAGAATTCTAAACACCATAGGGAAATTGATAGGATTTAAGCGGGAGCATTTAGGGATTGCCACTTTCAGTAATGCAAGTCCTTGAATGCTCCTTGGGTCAATATTGAATCAAACTCAATATCTGGCTGGCTCATTCAACTCAGTATCAGTGTGCGCGTGTAGTGCATGCGCGCGCACACACACACACACACACACACGCGCGCGTGCGCACACACACACACACACACACACACACACACACACACACACACACACACACACACACACACACACACACACACACACACACACACACTCATAATTGAGTATACAGTTAGAGCATCCTTGGTTAATCAAATTAAGTAGGAAAAATCAAATGCGGTACAAACCTGACCCCATTGCCAGTTAATCTCCACTGTGAAAGTAATTTGTGTGCATGGCAGTCTAAGCGAAATACGAAGCAGAGGTTTTCTGAGGAGTCAAATTGAGATACAAATCTTTTGAAGACACAATAAGACAAGTAATTGTCTTATTGTGTCTTATTGCGCACACACACACACACACACACACACACACACACACACACACACACACACACACACACACACACACACACACACACACACACACACTGTAAAGTACGTCTGTGATGTGTCCTTGCATGTGTACCAGATGTCCAGTACATAGCAATACTCATCCTGTCGACATTCACAACTGAAGAGGAGACTTTGTTTGCAAATGTTTTGTTTTTGAGGATCTGTCAAGGACACAAGTTAATTGGTCAGTCCCCTTAGTGTCCAATTAACACAGCCTCCTCATCACAGGAGAAGGTCACCAAGACCCATTAGCAGTTGTGCACATACAGTAACGAAGTACTGTGTACTATTTACTTGAGTACTGTATTTCATTCACTCTAATATCTGTACTTTACTTGAGTATTTGTATTTTTGGATGCTTGTGTTCACTGAATTTATGAAGTGTTTATGAAGTATCTATGACATATTTAGGTATTTTCACTTGTTGAATAATATCGGACTGGAGTGTGACAGTAACAGTGAATAATATCTGACTGGAGTGTGACAGTAACGGTGAATAATATCTGACTGGAGTGTGACAGTAACGGTGAATAATATCTGACTGGAGTGTGACAGTAACAGGCTCGCTGTGTTGAGTATGACACATACTGTAGTATAAGTATACACAATATAATAGGTATACAACGCACGCACGCACGCATGCACGCACGCACGCACGCGCGTGCGTGCACACACACACACACACACACACACACACACACACACACACACACAGCGCAAGTCTGTTTGCTTTGTCCTTGCATTTCATCACTTAGCAGTGGGGGGTTTGCAGCCCATCACTCAGTGTGTCCTCAAACTGCCTAAAGCTCCCAACGCACACACGCACGCACGCACGCACGCACGCACGCACGCACGCACGCACAGAAGCACGCACACACAGAAGCACGCACGCACAGAAGCACGCACGCGCGCACACAGACGCACGCACGCAGACGTACACACGCAGACGCACGCACGCACAAAAATCCTTGTACTGTTATACTTGAGAGGACTTCCAACTGATTTCAAAGTATACATTAATTCTCGAAGCACTAAGCCGAAAGGGGCGGCACACTGTTTATGAGTGGAGGAGAGCTTATTAAGAGTTCTTCACGGTTTACAGAATAAATACAAATCCCATAATGCCCGAGACAGGTATGTGTTCATTATGTGTTATGTGGATATACAAGGAGAGCCATGTACTCAGCATGCTCCATGGTGATTAGGCTGATCTAGGATCAGATTACTGCAGAGCAAAATAAAGGGGGAAAAGGGTTATTCTGCGCATGCGTGCCAGCTAGCTGGCTGAGTTTAGTGACCCACTTATTTTATTTTTTTCAATTGGGTCTTGGAACACATTTCACATGTCCATTGGGGCAGTGGTTCTCATTCTCAACCTTTTCTGGCCATGACTCCCATGTCTTATTTTAACCTGGGACCCCCCACCCTGGGAAGAATTTTTTGTTTGACTCTGTTCCACAGATACATTGTGAAAATAGCTGATCTACAAGCTCACAGTGGCGTTGTGAGGTTTTACATCGGCTATTTTCACAATTCTTGCCTCTTTCTTATATTATTTGACAATTTGGCCAATGTGTGACCAGTTTTTATAGAATAGTTACCTGTGATGCAGTAATGGTATTTTTCTTTTCTTTACTTTCTTTTCTTTTTTGTCGATTAAAGGACAATTTAGTTTTTTTCAACCAAGGTTCATGTTTTAGGTTGTTATTAGAGAAAGTGAAAGATGAGTGTTATTTATTTAAATTGTTTTAATTTGCTTTCTTTCGTTTTAGCGATTTTAGCTATTTTTGACCGGGGCATTCAAACATGGCGCTAAATATGTATTCTTTATTTATTTTTTTACAAAATGTTATAGCGATTTCTTTTTTATTATTTACTATCGTCCTACTAGACCCCAGGAAATTACATCTGGCCATCACATTCAGTAGATCCCGTGATCTTTTGTGGCCAGATGTAATTTCCTGGGATCTAGTAAATAATAATAAAGAAATCGCCATAATAAAAAAAAAAATACATTATTTAGCCCCATGTTCGAATGCCCCCGCCCCCGTCAAAAATAGTCATCTTTTACTTTCTCTAATAACAATCTAAAACATGAATCTTGGTTGAAAAAAAACTAAAGTTGTCCTTTAAAAAGGTCTTAAATGTCCTTAGGGACATCATCTGGGGACGGGACCCCCCTTCCCCAGATGATGATCAGCCAGACAGGACAGTTTCCCATTTAATCCTGCCTCTCTCATGTCATTGGTCGGACAAAAAACATGACACAAGTTGAACTATACGTTCTATAGTGCACAGTGCACAGGGTGCTCCGCCAACACACGCTGCATGCTATATGTTCTATAGTGCACGGTGCCCAGGGTGCTCCACCAACACACGCTGCATGCTATACGTTCTATAGTGCACGGTGCCCAGGGTGCTCCACCAACACACACTGCATGCTATACGTTCTATAGTGCACGTGCCCAGGGTGCTCCGCCAACACACACTGCATGCTATACGTTCTATAGTGCATGGTGCCCAGGGTGCTCCGCCAACACACACTGCATGCTATACGTTCTATAGTGCACGGTGCCCAGGGTGCTCCGCCAACACACACTGCATGCTATACGTTCTATAGTGCACGATGCCCAGGGTGCTACGCCAACACACGCTGCATGCTATACGTTCTATAGTGCACGGTGCCCAGGGTGCTCCGCCAACACACACTGCATGCTATACGTTCTATAGTGCACGGTGCCCAGGGTGCTCCACCAACACACACTGCATGCTATACGTTCTATAGTGCACGGTGCCCAGGGTGCTCCACCAACACACACTGCATGCTATACGTTCTATAGTGCACGGTGCCCAGGGTGCTACGCCAACACACACTGCATGCTATACGTTCTATAGTGCACGGTGCCCAGGGTGCTCCGCCAAGGTGCCCAGGGTGCTCCGCCAACACACACTGCATGCTATACGTTCTATAGTGCACGGTGCCCAGGGTGCTCCGCCAACACACACTGCATGCCAAGAGCACTGATACTCCATGCATGGCACTGGGCAGAGGAGCGCTCCTCCTAGCACGTCTTTACCATGGAAATGCATGCTGGCAGCACACGGTCCCCTTGACCATCAATCACCAATACCTGCCTAAATTGAACTCATTACCATCGCCTATTGCAGCCCTTGCCAGCGTTTCTGAGCATTTTTACTAACCAGTACAGTACACACACGAGTGCCTCAAAATAAAGACCAGAGTCTCCACTTTCATTGGGGGATAAAAGTGTGTCACTGTGGTGCTCTGTTCGCTAGTTATTGGCAGTTGAATGTAGCTTAATTGCAGAAAGCAGAGAACAAAAATACTTTTATAAATCATTTAACGTATGTATTAATATCCCTAAAACGGCCTCCTGAATTGTGAGCACCAGTAACATACATACATAAAAACATAAATAATTTCCCTCATCGCACGCACGCACGCACGCACGCACGCACGCACATACACAGCTTACCAGGCGGAATCTCCTCCCTAAGGTTTTAAACCCATCCACTATTCCAGGATTATTATTAATTTTCCCTCTATGGCTCCAGTTTAATATATCGAGGGACGTTAAATTCCTGCAGCAAATTAATTACCAACATGAATATTTTATCCAAAATAGCAATAGAGCAAACACTAAAGGTAAATGGTAAATGCCAAGAATTACGTTTTTTATTCCACCCCAGAGTCTTAAAACAATATTTGTGCTGATTTCACCATTAGCATGCTTATATACCTTTAAACGGTGAGTAGTGACTCGCAAAAAAAAAGTTAAGATCACTGAGTAAGTGGAGCAGGCATATAGGAACATCCTCCATGTTGTATCCCACCCTGAGGCTGCAGGCGAGGGTTAACGACTACTGTCAAAAGTCCCCTCTGGCTATGGGGCCACTCCATACAACCTAAATTCACACACGAGGCAATCACACTGAAATGGGATGCGGTGTCGCCGAGGGTTAGTAATGGAACCCAACGTGGAGGATACCTGCCAGACCCGTCAAGATGACAGAGGTTCGGCCAAGGTCGGACGAGAGACTGCACGCTGCTGAGATGAGATGAGGGAGGACTGAAGTGGAATATATTGTGGTAGGGCGGTGTGGTTTGGGCTCTGCCCGCTGCCGTGTGGAGATAGGTGGGACCGTGGGAGAGGCTCCCAGGAGCACTGCCAAGGCTAGTTAATTGACACAGGTGTTGCCACTTGATTAATTATGCTCCTCTCCTTCTAATAGCACACATGGACATGCTGAAGTTTACATCGTCAGAGGCGGCGGGGATATGGTGCGAAGATATACAGTCATATTGGACTTTAAGGCATGGCAACGAGAAACACCCAGCGCAGCTGGGCTGGTCTCGGCTAATGAAGCATCGGCAGAGTGTTGTGGTCGTATCAAGCCTTTTAACGCATGTTTTTGGCAAATGAAAGTCACTGGCGTTTTCGATAAATCTCTCTCCTCGTCTGTCATTGTGTCGCAAAAACAACCCACAGGTAGCAGGTTCCCGCTATAAAATACGAGTGAGGGAGAGGGGAGATACAAAAAGTAACGATATACCATATAGAATTGAGGCTTCAAGGTTGGTGCATTTCCTGTACGCCTCCTTCTGGGATTGTGTGCTCTAGCAGACGGTGCCGTCATTAACATTAACATTTATGTGAACACATGAAATTGGGTCAGGAGGCATCCCATCAAGCAATATAGTCATCATGTGTGGCCACTGCTCCATTTCCAATACGGCATCCTCCAGAGGTATGTTAGATTTATGTCTAGAGGAGAAGGACAGACGGGGGCGTGCCGGGGCCAACAACATTTGCATAACAGCAGGCTGCCTCCATAAATAAGCCACAAGGTGTGGCACCGAAATGAAATATGCCACGGAAGGAGTGCTATAACTTCATGGAGGGCAGAGCCGTTTGACACCTCCCCATTTGGAGGAACGTGTGTTTCAGAAGCGGCCATCGATGAAGCGCTTGCTGTGCTCTGCACAAACAGATGGCTGCGGAGGCTGTCTGTGCCAGAACAGAAACCCTCTCCCATTCGAACACTCCAATTAGACCATGGCTTAACAGGTCAGGACAGACGGAATGTTTTTTTTTTCTCGCAATGTGTTTGGTGGCATGCCGCTGCGCACACAGATGCAGTAGCAGCCAAAATATTTAAGAGGGTTTATGCCTACTGCACTCACAAGAATGACTCGTTTTTTATGTCGCACACACTTGGCAGAACTTGTTTTGTACAAAGAAGACACTGTTAATGAAGGACTGTGTATGAGATATAGGAATATCACTTTGTTTTGGACTATGGGTTGTGGCTTATAATGGCTTTGTTGTGTGTCTAGTTTTTCAGCCTTCTGTCTGGAAGTGACAGAAAGAAGTGACAGACATGACAATAGACGTGACAGAAGTGTTGTTGACGTTCCTCGGAGATGGGTGTTTGTAGTGTTGCTATGAAGCAGACACGTGACGTCAGCTCGGTGTTGGGGACTTCAGAGACTTCTTCCTTTTCAACTAATGCTGAGCAAATATTGAGGAGATACTTAGCTTACAAGGCCACGTTTTTCGAGATGACAGGTGGCCATTTCAGTTAGTTTAGACACATTCCGTATACTACACCTCATTTAGTAACCTTGATACCTTGTAGAATGACGGCGGAAGTACGCTACTTTGATTATTCCAATAACTGTCTGTATAAGCTATTCACGTGTAGAACTGACGTATTGTCTTAATCGCAAACAGCTTGCAACGTGTCACGTTCGACATGTTGTGAGCTTGTAGAGCATTTTTTTTAGTGTACACAGAAAAAAGCGGCCCAACTTCCCAAGTACACGCCAGCTCAGGTCTGGTTTGCTAAAGTAGGGTTTAAGTGGTTACGTTTTCTCATATTACAATGCCTCTGTTTGTGCGGTAGAGATCCACAACATCACTATAATCCCAACAGTGATATTGTTTTTGCCCTGCACCGTTTAATTTTCGCTCTGTCAGTTCTTCCTCCCACAAGTAAGCAAACTAATTACGAGGGCTTGTGTTCCATCAGATGGCATCTGGACTCAGGACCAGGAGGTGTGATTCACATCATGTACTGTATGGCTCAGCACTAGCTGACATATGGCACAAAGCGGAAAGTCATTGCAGAGTTGACAGTGTGATGAGTGTAATGTAATGCAATCTATTTAGGGTATGGCGTGGCATACAGTATGATCTGCATTGGAATGAGGAATCAGCAGAGGTTTCAATCATGATTACACATGTGCAGTGTTTGCAGGATTGCTGCAAAACCCAAAGACCTGATTTTTATTTATTCTTTCCAGAAAAACGTATGTTTCTAAATCAGTGGTGCTCAAAACGTTTTCATGTCAAGCAGAAGAAGTCCCTGATTGTAGCTTTAAAGAATATCACCACAAATCTGTAATGTTTTTATCTGCAACCACAGAAAGACAGTATAGTATATGGTACTATAGGCAATCTCTGTTCAGAACCTACAGACATAAAACTGAAGGTGCCCATACCCGAGGCGGGGTTGGCGAAAGGGCCTTTCTGTGTGGAGTTTGCATGTTCTCCCCGTGTCCCCTAGGGTAGGTACCCCCAAAATAACATGCAGTAATCCTGGTCTCTAAACTGCCTCCCCCTGGCCAGTTGGGGCACCTGATGGAGGGGAAAGGAACTGGTTGGAATAACGTGTTCCTTCCATGCGCTACGTCCAAGTTTTATTTTTGTGCCCGCTATTATTTTGTAGGCTATATTGGATATCTAATTTTGGAATATGACAAAAAAATTGGACAAAAATGGGCGCTTGGGTAATAATTGCATGAGACCTGAGATAATTGAATTTCAGACGTCCTAGAGGAACTGAAAATGATTTAATTGGTTGGGAATTAGCTAATGTGATCTGTTTTTAAATATTGTATATTTCTAAATGTTTCTATTAAAAAGTATTAGCTATGATGCTTTAATCTTTTTTTGAAAAATAAAATAGTTTTTGTTCTGTGTTGAGATACTAAAATTTGAAAATAGCAGGGACATTAAAATTAAGCTATCCCACATTTGAGACAGGATAAAGAATAATTTTGCCTTGCTTGTATGTTTTGTTTCTATCACAAATGAAATGTGCAACTGTGTCACAATAAAATACTAATTACCTACTGTACACTATAACATAATGTGATGCTCTCACTAGAAGGCATGCACCACATGCTTAAGTTTCCATGCGAATTCAACAAGCAGTGTGCTGTGTCTAATTCAATCTCTCTGTGCAAATATGAATGGAAGATAAAGGACAATTAACTGTAGATTACAGGCATGGACAGGCATAATACTATGGAGAATGATACAGATACAGTATAGTTACCGTTATAGTCCTTGGTTGTGTGTGGACGGCCCTTCAAATTGTGGTCAATGCCAGAGGGTCACGCAGGTGGCACATGGGTACAGTTGGAGGCCATCGATATTGTCCTTTTCTTTTTGCTGAGGTTTGCGTGATCTGCGCAAAAGGACAGTTAACCCATTTTGGGCGGGAACCCCTTTTGGTGTTTTAAACATTATGTTATAATTTAGCTATTGAAAAATAGCAGATCTACAAGCTCATAGCGCGCCACCGAGTGGCGCGCTACGAGCTTGTAGGTCTGCTATTTTTGAAAAATCGTGAAAATATTTATTTCAGAAAACTGGAGGATTTAGAAGGATTTTTTAAAATTTTGAGGTCAGGCCTGAATGGGTCAAATGATAAGGGACAATATCGGTGGCACCCAACTGTATATATACCTCAGTTGTATATTTGTACTTGAGACTAAAACAAAACCATTAGTGCTACTATAGGTAAGATAAGGTGTTTTGCTATAGAGTCACTAGAGTCACAGAATCACATGCAGGAAAGGTTAGTGTAGTGTGAGTGCATTCTGAAATGTCACAGTCAACACAGTATCTTACCAAATAGACTGCAATTGGGTGGCATTTATCTGCGTTTATATGCAAATAGTACATGCTCGGCCCAGGAGAGCTGCATGGCAGTACGCCCACAGCAGCTCATCACCAACTCAGTTGAGGCCAATTACAGATTTCCAGGCAATCAGAAGAAGTTTAATGCTGTCAGGGATGGAGGGAAATGAATGAGCGATGAGGGGAAATAGATATATACAGTATATATGTATACTGTATGTATATATAGAAACAGATAGGTGGGTGGTGGGGGGTCCAATATGGCCCAATTGCAGAGTGGGCCCACAGGGAGCTGGGTTCCATGTCACCATTAAGGCTGAATAATGCTTCTGCGTTGAGGTGTTGCTTGTAGCGACGTTGTGTGTTAACGAGTGATTTATAGTTCTGCATGCATTGGGGTTCACCCAATACCCTGTTGTATCCCAGCCACAAAGGCAGATGTTGCCATGGAATGTGTTGCAGGATGACTTAAACTCAGTGAATGTATAGTATACTATAGTGGTTTAACCAAAGAATGAATTATTTTCTATCAATAAGCATTGAATTCATGGAGATAGATATTTTTGGTCACATTCATAAGACAATAATTTGATGACCGACTCAATTGAGACTCTTTGACTCCGCTGCAGGTCATCAAATTATTGGCTCAGGAATGCATAAACAAAATAAAAATAAATAGAATCCATGACTTCAAGGCTTCATAGGGTGTGTAATTGATTGAAAATTAGTCCTTTTTTACTTGGATATGAAAGTGAGTCCTCGAAATGTCTCCTTTGAAAGGTGAGTTATTTTATTTTTGTCTACTTCTGTGTTATCCGCTAGTAACGATCGGTTTATGGCCAGGTCTGACTTGAAACATTATAATAATGGAAGGGACACCTGTGAATCTTTCAAACTCTTCATTCACACCAATCACAAGAGATGGCACTGCAGTTAAAACACATGGTTGAAGCCGGTGCTGGGTTGGAAAGAGACATATGCAGGTTTAATAATAAACCTGCATAGACATACTCATCTGCTCCAATGTAATTTATTGACAACATTTTGAGCCAAGGCTCTTCATCGGGTCAAATCTGTTTTGACCCGATGAAGAGTCTTGGCTCGAAACGTTGTCAATAAATTACATTGGAGCAGATGAGTGTGTAGGTTTATACTTCTTTGCAGTTAAAACCCCATAATTACGTGTCACCATGCAAAGCTATGTGAGCTTAATTGTAGATCGGCTATTTTCAAAGTATTTTTATACATTTTAGACAAGATAAGTACACTTTGACATTGATCCTTTTATACATTTACTCAAGTACATTTTAGAGTATTTCTACATCGCAGTAGTAGTAGGCCACTGGAATTCACCAGCTTGTTCATCAAATGAGAATCGATTTGATGATTACATCAGTTTCACCCATTTGTCTTTCACGTCCACTCACTCACGTCGCTCCCATCAATCAATCACCCATGCAACTATGGAGCTGCCCCATGCACATCTCCTTTCGCCAGTGCAGTGGACCCACCTACAGTATAGCAAACACACTGGGATCTAGTGCAGTGGACCCACCTACAGTATAGCAAACACACTAGGATCTAGTGCAGTGGACCCACCTACAGTATAGCAAACACACTGGGATCTAGTGCAGTGGACCCACCTACAGTATAGCAAACACACTAGGATCTAGTGCAGTGGACCCACCTACAGTATAGCAAACACACTAGGATCTAGTGCAGTGGACCCACCTACAGTATAGCAAACACACTGGGATCTAGTGCAGTGGATCCACCTACAGTATAGCAAACACACTGGGATCTAGTGCAGTGGACCCACCTACAGTATAGCAAACACACTGGGATCTAGTGCAGTGGGCCCACCTACAGTATAGCAAACACACTGGGATCTATCTAGTGCAGTGGACCCACCTACAGTATAGCAAACACACTAGGATCTAGTGCAGTGGACCCACCTACAGTATAGCAAACACACTAGGATCTAGTGCAGTGGACCCACCTACAGTATAGCAAACACACTGGGATCTAGTGCAGTGGACCCACCTACAGTATAGCAAACACACTGGGATCTAGTGCAGTGGACCCACCTACAGTATAGCAAACACACTAGGATCTAGTGCAGTGGACCCACCTACAGTATAGCAAACACACTAGGATCTAGTGCAGTGGACCCACCTACAGTATAGCAAACACACTGGGATCTAGTGCAGTGGATCCACCTACAGTATAGCAAACACACTGGGATCTAGTGCAGTGGACCCACCTACAGTATAGCAAACACACTGGGATCTAGTGCAGTGGGCCCACCTACAGTATAGCAAACACACTGGGATCTATCTAGTGCAGTGGACCCACCTACAGTATAGCAAACACACTAGGATCTAGTGCAGTGGACCCACCTAGTATAGCAAACATACTGGGATCTAGTGCAGTGGACCCACCTACAGTATAGCAAACACACTGGGATCTAGTGCAGTCGACCCACCTACAGTATAGCAAACATACTGGGATCTAGTGCAGTGGACCCACCTAGTATAGCAAACATACTGGGATCTAGTGCAGTGGACCCACCTAGTATAGCAAACATACTGGGATCTAGTGCAGTGGACCCACCTAGTATAGCAAACATACTGGGATCTAGTGCAGTAGACCCACCTAGTATAGCAAACATACTGGGATCTAGTGCAGTGGACCCACCTAGTATAGCAAACATACTGGGATCTCATGGGGACGAATACGGTGTGGGTGTCCGGTGTCTTATGCTTGGAGAGGGATATACGTAAGGCCTGCAATCTGAAAGGTCATATGGACTATGTTAGACAGACTGTTGACTGAAACGAGGGCGCTGTTTTTCCTTTGTTTTGCAGATGGGTTCCCAGTTTGGTTAGTTATGTAAAGTTGACGGGACAGGGGGAACTCTGGAACTCTACAGTCCATGGGAGACAAAATTCTTTGCAACCGAAGGTCGCAGTTTACTATGAAAACCTGAAAAACCCGTCCGTCCATTGGTCACACCTCCATATATGGCATTGCGTGCGTGCGTGCGTGCGTGCGTGTGTGCGTGCGTGACAACTGACCTTTTGGAAGTGTAGATGATCGTTTGTTTGTTCTGTATTGTTGTTACTGGTATTGTGGGTGTTGTGTTTGTGTCTAAAAAAGAAAATCCAATAAAATACTAATCACAAAAAAAAAAGGAAGTGTAGATGAACACAGAACATTAATTAACATTACATTACATCAGAACCAATCGTGTTGGTGTTGAATGAAGATTTAAATAATCAATGAAGTTATGCTGCTGTGCCTTGTGTGTTAATGAGCCTATAATCTCCTGGATGGACATCTTAAGCTCCATTGTGAGACATGCAGCATTCACACACATCACGCTCCCAATACTCTATAGCTTAGTTGTAAGTAATTAATTGTTCGAAATATCGTGTAATGCCAGCTGTATTCCCATTGCCGCTTGCTTGGCCAGTTCTCAGTTCCTATAAGCTTTCTCCTTTGTAGTACCGTAGTACATATTCTCTTGCGTTTCCCTCCTCATTCCCTTTGCACTTTAATTATTTGGATTCTTGGCTTCATCCAGGTCTGTCTGTCTGTCTGTCTGTCTGTCTGTCTGTCTGTCTGTCTGTCTGTCTGTCTGTCTTATTGAAACAATCACTAAAACATGATGTAATATTCTTTCTTCATATATATATATTCTTTCTTCCAGTATATATACCGGCGTGTGCATACACAGTCAGTTCTATATATATACGCTAATACTGTATTTCTCAACCTATTCCAAAGAGGAGAGATTGACAAAGTGTTGACATACTGCCCTAGCAGCACAGTCTGAGGTTCCATGTGTTATTCCAGGAGATTAATGAGGAAGATTATCTCTCTCTCTCTCTCTCTCTCTCTCTTGCCAAACATAATTTTGGGTGGTCCTTGACATGGAAAGGTTTGAGTGCCATGCACTGATTATAGCAACATATACACACACGTTTTTCAGAAAACTGTTACGATTTAGAAGGCATTTGTACAATCTGCCTCCTGTCTTAATGGATTCAAAGTAGTCCTATAGCCATGTGGTTAAACACTGATGTTCAGGCCGTGTTAGTTCTTGCTGCGCTGCTCCCCTCATATGATTCACTGGAGTTCACATTCAAACCGGCCAACATGAGCGTGATTGGAATATGAATGTATTGTTTATGTCTGGGTTTTTCAAATTGCTTCGTGATCGACCAATAGGCCTCTGGGATTGGCCGGTCGATCTTAAAGACATGGGTTACAAACCCTCTGAACTATTATAGACAGAGTGAGAGAGAAGTGTTGTTGTCTCGCAGGGATGCACACCAGTGGGAAATACTAAAAGATCCTGCAAATGAGAACCGCTGCATTAGACAATAGGCCGTTTCTGCAAAGAAAAAAAAAAGCAATCTTCAAGTTGACTTGTAATGTAGTCTGCCGAAGAGATACTGTTAGACAAAAACATCCCACACCATCTTTGGTTTACAACTCATTTTCATCTTGCCCTGTAGACCCCCCCCCCCCCCTCTCTTTCTCTCTCACACACACACAACAAACAAAGTGTCTAATTGGTGTGTGTGTGTGTGTGTGTGTGTGTGTGTGTGTGTGTGTGTGTGTGTGTGTGTGTGTGTGTGTGTGTGTGTCTGTGTGTCTGTGTGTTTTGTTTTAAACATGCTGAACTCTCCACCGTGCACAGCAGCAGCCGTTCTCTCCAGCAGCTCCCTGCTCCCCTGCCAGAATCGCATCAAACACAAGTACCCGCCATCCTCATTTTCCAGGATTGATGAGAAGTGCTGCCACAGCTGTCTCTCTCTCTCTCTCTCTCTCCCCTCTCTCTCTCTCTCTCTCTCTCTCTCTGCTAAAACATCTCTGCAAAATAGACTCTCTCTGTCTGTCTGCCTCGATCATATCTCTCTCTTAATTGAGTATCAGAATAGCAGTGAGTGGAGAGGGGCTTATCCTCAGATAAGAGTTTTTCACACAACATTTAACATTGATTTAAAATCACCTCCTCTGTGGGAAAACGCTGTGTGTGTGTGTGTGTGTGTGTGTGTGTGTGTGTGTGTGTGTGTGTGTGTGTGTGCGTGTGTGCGTGTGTGCGTGCGTGCGTGCGTGCGTGCGTGCGTGCGTGCGTGCGTGCGTGCGTGCGTGCGTGCGTGCGTGCGTGCGCGCGTAAGAAAGAATACAAAATATCTACATATTTACATGGTGCTTGAAATTGATATAAAAGGTGCACGGGCATATCAACAGATATGCTGTTCCTAATATACTTATGAACATTAGTTAAGGAGCTGTAAAAAAAAAAAGCAAAAAAAGCCCCCAAAAAATATATGAAAAATAAAAATTAAACATCAGTGTGTTGTATATGCATGGGATAGGTGCAAAATGTCAGTGCGTGACGACCGCATAATCCACCTAATGCAGAATTGACAGTCCATGAGGAAAAATGCCACAAAGAGTCGAGAGCCGACAAGAGTGATATAGTGTCTAGAGTCTAGACAAACTTCAGTGTTTGGTGCCCATTACTGCCCAAGGACAGAGCACTTTACTTGGATGAATGACCGGAAAGTGAAATAACTAATTATCTCTGATAATGTCTGAACCTATAGACCTTGTGGGGTCACAAACACGCTTCTCTAATTAGACAGGCCATCAAGCTTGCTCTAACTTTAACGAGACAATGGCACACGTGTGCTTCAAAAGTGAAGAGAGACTGGAAACTGTGGCCAGACAGAGGGCATGGCAAACAGCACAGGTCCAGGCTAGAGCTGGATTTAAACGTGGGAAACCACCGTTCCCAACAAAGTCAAATTTAGGACCCATGAGATAACAGCACATCTCCAGACACACAGACAAATACATGTTGTACTGTGCATCACCAGTTCAACATTCTATATTTATTTTGCCAAAGCATAACCCTACAAAATACCAATACATTACTTTCTAAGGTTTATACTTTACATTTGTGATAGTTTCAGCAGAATCGTCCACACTCACATAGCAACACAGACTATTCAAAAAAGCATGTTTTGGTATACTTCTCTGGCTATGAAAATATCACTTAAAGCCCTGTTTTATCCTTCCATTCTACAAGCTCACATTATTATTTCCAACATTTTTTGAATCTTTGCTAAGCTTTTCCACCTACAGTATAATGGCATCCCCAAAACAGTTGAAAGTGGTTTTAATAACCCCACCTCAAATCGCCTCACTTCGGCTCATCTACAACCTTCACACAAAGACAAAGTCGTAAACAAGGGGGCCAGCGTGGAGCTGCGGTCCATCTGTCTGGATTAACATGTCCCTGGATGTCTGTCTGGGAAGAGCAGGAGACATAGAGGACAAAACCCTGTGCCGATAAACACCTCAATGTGCCATTACAAGGAGGACTGGAGGAGGACAAGGAGGACTGTGCCATTACAAGGAGGACTGGACACAACAAGGAGGACTGTGCCATTACAAGGAGGACTGGAGGAGGACAAGGAGGACTGTGCCATTACAAGGAGGACTGGAGGAGGACAAGGAGGACTGTGCCATTACAAGGAGGACTGGACACAACAAGGAGGACTGTGCCATTACAAGGAGGACTGGAGGAGGACAAGGAGGACTGTGCCATTATAAGGAGGACTGGAGGAGGACAAGGAGGACTGTGCCATTATAAGGAGGACTGGAGGAGGACAAGGAGGACATTACAAGGAGGACTGGAGGAGGACAAGGAGGACTGTGCCATTACAAGGAGGACTGGAGGAGGACAAGGAGGACTGTGCCATTACAAGGAGGACTGGAGGAGGACAAGGAGGACTGTGCCATTACAAGGAGGACTGGAGGAGGACAAGGAGGACTGTGCCATTACAAGGAGGACTGGAGGAGGACAAGGAGGACTGTGCCATTACAAGGAGGACTGGAGGAGGACAAGGAGGACTGTGCCATTACAAGGAGGACTGGAGGAGGACAAGGAGGACTGTGCCATTACAAGGAGGACTACAAGGAGGACTGGAGGAGGACAAGGAGGACTGTGCCATTACAAGGAGGACTGGACACAACAAGGCAATTCAATGAGACTACACTCTGTCGATGTCCCAGACACATCTGTCTGAAGGGACACAGACAGACAGACAGACAGACAGACAGACAGACAGTGATGATGGAGACAAACCATGACGTGGACCCATCCACCCTCTAGTCTCGGAGCAGTCATTGGTGGTAAAAGGAAATTGATTCTGGTGTTCTGCCCGCAAGGGAGCATCGCTTTATTAGACTGGGTAGAATTTGGCTGTGTCACATCCTCTCACTATTAATTGGACGAGCTCCACGGCTGCCTGATAGGAGACGTCTGCGCTGCCGTTTTTACACCCGTGAAGCCGTCGGAACAGCACCGAGCGGAGCACCCCGGTGAGCGAGAGCAATCTGACGCGTGAGCTGTTAGAGAGAGAGAGGGATGGACGACAGACTCCACAGAGGGAGGGAGAGAGAGAGACGAAGTGGTGGAAGTTTTCAAATAATTGTAGTGGAGTAAAAGTGCAATATTTGCCTCTTATAGAGCTCCGAAGTCTGACGTCACTTTCAGTAGAGGGTGTCAATCTCCAGGTTCATGTATTTGTTTATTTGCATTGAGATCCCCAAACGGCGATTTTAGGTCGCTTCATATAAGAACTGTGTTTGAAAAATAAACCGACCACCTCTGCGTTTCTGTCAGGGGAGTGGCTGTGCGTCGTTAATGATGTCCATTCATATTTGATACAGCCAGTTTCTAGAGAAAATGGAATTAATGTGACCGCAAAAGCCTTGAAACTACATATGAATGCAATGTCGCTGAGCATATACGTCACGCCCAGCTGTCAACATATTGCGTTCCTGAGATTCCTCGTTGACGTAAGCTCAGCTGGTGGTGACTCGACTCGTACTAACCACGATACATTATATATCAATAAAATAAAAATACAAATAAACGTAATTAACGTTCAGTTTCTGTTGTGCGACGGGCTGCGGGCAGAAGCAGCCTACCCGGAAATGTAGTCTCTGGGTTGTTTGGCTCGTTTATTTACGCTTATTTTGTTACTCTTTGGGTATATTTGTACATTTCCACCTTCAGTCGATGCTTCATATCCATATGAGTGAAAAGGCCGGGGTGATCGGTTTATTTTTCAAACACAGTTCTTATATGAGGCGATCTAAAATCCCCCTATGGAGAGTACAATGCTTATAAAAACATACATGAACCATGAAGCTCACTGCCCTCTACTGGTAGTAGAGGGCAGTGACGTCAGGACTTCGGTGCTCTATAGTGGAGAATAAGTAAATGTACTGAAAATTGGAAAGTTGAGTAAAAAAACCACTGGAGTAAGAGTGATGGAGGACGATGAGACGGGCAGCGAGGAAGCCCTGCAAGTATCACAAGACATCGTGAATGTTCAGCGTACTGAGCTTGTAGGTCTGTGTGTGTGTGTGTGTGTGTGTGTGTGTGTGTGTGTGTGTGTGTGTGTGTGTGTGTGTGTGTGTGTGTGTGTGTGTGTGTGTGTGTGTGTGTGTGTGTGCGCGCACACGCGTGTGTGCATGTGTGTGAGTGCGTGCATGTGTGTGTGTTTGTGTGTATGTATGCGCATGCACATCTAATTTCGGACACTGCAGGAGCGGTCGTTGTGTGAAACACCTTCCCAGTAGGCCAAGGAAGAACCTCCACCCCAAAATGTTCACTTTCGCCTCAGAGGGTGGAGCTAAAACAGGCAACTTAGCGTTTTGTCCTGTAAACTATTGAACCGTGTAGGACGGTCATACAAAAAATATAATAATAATAATAATAATAATAATAATAATAAAAAGATTAATTGGATCATGACCTCACATGCTGGCCAGGTCTTGATAGTAGACCTATCAATATAATAATATTATATTATATTATATTATATGTTTTCTCAAATATAATGAAAACATTACAAGTAATCATTGTGCTTTGGGTGTCCTGTTTCTGGTCTGCACTGTAGACTGCAGGGACACGTCTGACTGTGACTTGTTGGTTACAATTGAAACAAATATATTGTTGTCAACATACAGTACATACAACATTGTTTTGATGGTGAATTAAACAATTACTGCTTATCAATTAAATCCAACCTACTCTGTTTAAGTGCTGCAAAGGCTCTGACCAGATCACCCCTATCCAGATTCAATCGGAATCTGAGCAAAATATGTCAAGCAGGTCTTGGGTCATTGTTGACCTCGAGTCTGAGAAGACAAGGTCAAAAGGATAAAACACAAAAATTGGGGGATTATTTCCATCGTAGCCTGAAATAACCCGGTGCTTTTCTGGGCATAGAGGGGCGGATCAAACTAACACTGGAAACGGAGGCCGGCTCCCTATTGGTTCACCAACCTATGAGCCCGCCTCCCCTATACCTCCCCTCCCCGGTAGGGCACAGCAAAGAACACTGACGTCACCAAATTTGGAGCGACGCCCCTCTGCTCTGTTATTGGTTAGCAAAATACAAGGTTCACTCCCACTCCTACACTATATGCCACTTTTCCTGCCTCGTTCACCCAGGCCTTTCTTTCTCCTTTAAAAACAAAACGCCCCGGGGGTCCCCGAAGCTATTTCCATCGTGATCCTTTGAGTGTAAATGTGTGTAACTTGAGCGCCAGCAGGTGTTGGGAAGAAACATCTTGATCAACTGGAGAAGCTCCTTTACCCCGATGCCACAGTCACAGCTATTGACAGACGGCTGCTCCACCCCTGAGCCGCTGCTTCCCCTGACACGGGGCTATTTCTCTGTTATATACTGTACATTATCATACTGACGTTCAGTGGCTAGAGATGTCTGCCCAGATTTCTGTGCAAGGTCACCCCAGTCAGTTTTTGTATGAAGTCTCAGACTAAAACTGGCGCTTGGATTTTCTCATTCTCTCAGGGGGAAAGACCATGGCATTTCCCATTTCTTCTACGGTTTCATGCGCATCTGTCTGTGCTGATGCAATCCCTGTACTCCTGCAGGAATTTCAGCACCTCTCTCTCTGACCTCTCTTTTCGGTGCCGACGCCAGAGCTCTGTTAAAGTCTGCTCTACAGTGTTTTATTTATTGTACCAGATGATGACCTCAAGGAGAAGTCTAAATCTCCATGACCTTACTTATTCCGCCAGGCTTTTTGCTGTGAAAGTCGTTTTGCTAACAGTGTTTCTCGGAAACATGATCTGCAAGTGCATCGAAAGGATACGTGACTTTGGGGAATTGATAACACAGCACTTTCACACTATCAATTCTACATTGTAGTGGTGGAGATTGGCTTGAGCATCACATATTGTATCACAAAATCTCCCAGCGATGCACAGATTTGCCTATAGTATCTCAAGATAGACTGTTGACTCACACAATAAATGCATGACGAACAGCTTCCTGAAAAAGAGTAGAGATCTGAGCACTAAAACAAATAAATAGAGGGGAGGGCGTAAAATCTAGGTACTTTTTTAATCATGTTTACAAAATGTTTTAAAAGCCAGAATGACCGCTTCCGTTCGTGGGGTCTTGCTAGTTCATTCTATAGGCTTGTTGGATAATCATTTTTCCATAGGCACGATTTCTAAAACTAAAATGAATAATTAATTGGTGGAATTGAGTTGCTTTAACAAATTCAACCAATTCATCTGGATAGCAAAAAAAAAGCTAAAATAGGTCAACATATGGCGGATTATGGTAGCGTTGTAGCTTGTATATAATCTATTTTCGATACTTAATGTACCATAAAGTACAGTACTCTATAGGGTGTGAGTGGTTAACCATTATTCAATTGAACACATCAGCGATGGAAGGTTGAGATAAATGACGGGAGGAATAGAACCTCTCTGCACAAAGTCTGTTTATTTTCTGTTCTTTGTGAGTCACGTGACATGTCATGTAATGTGTAGAATAATATTTTGCATGTATGACTTGGTCAATTAATTGTAGGCTTTTGCTGAGATATAGTGATCATCATTCTTTGCCTTCACAGTGGGCAGGGAGCAATCTCCCATTGTGGGGTCATCTTTGTGGCCACGGAATGCTTGGTTGCACTCCACAAGAAGACAAATGACTGTATATCTATATGCGCCTTTTCATAACACTTTTCCAATGTGTGTGTGTGTGTGTGTGTGTGTGTGTGTGTGTGTGTGTGTGTGTGTGTGTGTGTGTGTGTGTGTGTGTGTGTGTGTGTGTGTGTGTGTGTGTGTGTGTGTGCGTGCGTGCGTGTGTGCGTGCGTGCGTGCGTGCGTGCGTGCGTGCGTGCGTGCGTGCGTGCGTGCGTGCGTGCGTGCGTGCGTGCGTGCGTGCGTGCGTGCGTGCGTGCGTGCGTGCGTGCGTGCGTGCGTGCGTGCGTGCGTGCGTGCGTGCGTGCGTGCGTGCGTGCGTGCGTGCGTGCGCGCGCGCGTGCGTGTGTGCATGTGTGTTTTCAAGTGCATCTCCAGCTGGTGCCACCTCTCCATGTCGTTGGAGCACTGTGCTTTTGTCTGTTCATTATCTTGCAAAATGACTTTGTCACCCCCACATTTTAAAGCCGCCTCTTGAGAGAATGTTTTCTCACTTTTCTCA
This sequence comes from Electrona antarctica, assembly GCF_951216825.1. Lineage (NCBI taxonomy): Eukaryota > Metazoa > Chordata > Actinopteri > Myctophiformes > Myctophidae > Electrona > Electrona antarctica. The sequence goes on along the minus strand of NC_136800.1, from coordinate 17,864,317 downwards.
CAAAAAAACTGAATCCAATGACTGTGAGTAGAGCCGCGGAGTTCTTCTCCATTTTTCATCTAATCCTCACGAAAGAAACATCAGTGTCCTGTGGGAAGTACAACTCTAGTGGAAGGGTGCGCCCTCGTCACAAGATCGCAGCGCTGCTCATCGCTAAGTTGCTGTGGCCAAAGGTCGTTCTGTGTAAAGGGTAGGTTTGGCCGCAGTGGAGTGGGGACCGTGACAGCTGAGCTAAAACAGATGAACCGTACATGGGGCGAGGCACAACATGCAGCACAAGACAGGTCCCGAGGGAGGCAGGTCGTCAAAGCCTTAAGTAAGTAAGAAGTTGGGACCCTCAGGGGTTCCAGGGTCCCCCCCAAAAAAAGAAAATGTATATTGATATAGTTAAAGTAGGAACCAAATGAACCCTTACAAATCTGTAACTCAGAGACTAAATATTTTTGATATTTAGTCCACTAAGACTATAGACGAAGACTCAACTATTTCAGTTAATAGGACTAATTTCAGTCAAATAGGACTAAAACTAAATTATCTGTTAATCAAAAGACTAAGACTAAATCAGATTTTGCTGTCAAAATTAACACTGGTTCACCAAGCCATGATGTAATGATGAGTTAATGTGCATAACCTTCTGTAGCCAAACAGACCACTGTTGGCGGGGAAACTAAAAGTGCCCACGGGCGCCCCTGGTGGCTGAGCGCCCATTGCACTGGAAACAGCTGAAACGTAGCTCTGATAGGGGGAGACAGTGCGAGCACACCAGTAGTGAAGATGTGTCCGCGCACACTCTCTCTCACACACACATACGCACGCACGCGCACACACACATACGCACGCACAGTCACACACATACGCACGCACGCACGCACGCACGCACGCACACACGCACACGCGCACACACAGTCACACACACAGTCACACACATATGTATGCACCAACTCCCTCATTCTTTATCAGCAGACATGATGCAAACATTTTCAGTGAGCGGTAATCCTGGAAAGATTGCCGAGGACTAGCTCTTGCTCGTGCGTGTGTACGGGCACTCGCGTGTGTGCACTTGCGTGTGTGTGCACGTGCTTGCATGTGCACGTGCTTGCATGTGCGTGCACGTGGTGTTCCCCGGAGAGACTGCACATGCAGCCTTCCAGCCAGTCTCACCTCATAACTCCTTGGGTCTGTCAGGGATGGTGTGTGCAAACCAAACAACGTCTACCTCACACTGCCCTTCAGGGCCTTGGAACCCAACATAACACTAAACTACACTCTCTGCGATGCAGGAACCTTCCATTGTCTGCTTGCTCACACAAAGAAAAAATAAATAAAATAACCGCTAGGTCTGGCCGGACAACAATACTCCTTCTAAATAGTGTGTTAATGCAGCAGCAGTCACAGATAGCCAATAGCAGCCAATAGGCGTTTCGTGCCTATTGGCCTTCATCAGTAGCTACTGCATCAGTCCATGAAACCGACTCAGTGCTAGTGACCTATATAGTTTCCAAAAGTCATTAGTTATGTATGCGAATCCCATCGTGAATGCAATACCAAACTATTAGGACACACAGGCTACAGCTTAAAAAAATGCAGGAACTACAACCACACAATCTTTTCTTTTATGAGAAGCAATTCAGTGTTAATTCCTCATTTGAACCTTTAAGCAATACATGCGTTTATAGAGAATAAATATGCTTCTCTTTGGGTAGCAATAACCTGTCTCTGTCTCCTCCTCTACTTAACAGATTGATTACTTCCATTCCTTGAAATCTGAGCCTACAGATTTCGTGACTTGTGGCATCAAAATGCCTAGCAACCAAGGATTTTTCGTCAGGATCTTTCATATTACTTTTGTGTTCGTCGATTCAGATTTTTAACTCTCTCTTTGTTTTGCCAACATAGCAAAAAACCTGACAAAATAAAACATCTTAATATTGTTTTACCAAAATATATTGATATTGTGACAATAATTTGTATTGTAACAACTACAAGCTCAGAATGAGTTGCATCGTGACAAATTGTGATCTTCAATCACAAGATCGGCTATTTCAGAAGATTTGTTTAACATTTATTGAATGTATAAAATAGGGCTTATGTGATTAGGGGAGAGTCTCATATCACGATATGATATCATCGATACTTTGCCCTGCCCAGCCCTCATAACCACCTTAAAACGACAATTACTTCCGAATTCATCTATGACAGAAGAGAGACAACATTCACTGACAGGGCCAACATATTAAATACTGTATAAGCTTTTTGTTTGTTTTGTGGATATCGTCTCTGTCGGGTGGAAACCTCATTATGTCCATAACTGTTACTGTTCAGGATTCAGATTCAAAAGCATAAAAAGTAGACACACACACAAAGTTTGAATGAGGCGATAAGAGGTATCTGCCCAACAGCAATGAGATACTGTATGAAACCCTAGAACTCCTCCACAGTATAGTGAATCAGGGGATGACTGTGTAGACACAGGGACGACAGCACCCAGGGTGGGGATTTGCTGCAGGTTTATACCGTTTATGAGCCATCACTGTTACAACAACTACTGTAGTAAAGGTTTAATGAGTCCACACGGGTCCGCTAGGTAGCACCACGGTGTCAGAGTGCTTTACTCCTCCGGCTGCAGCCTTGGTTTTTTAGAGATCATGATCCATGATGTCGCCATGGACAGGACGGCATAGTTTCAGGGTCGATATGCACTTAACGAGATTGATTCATATCAATGACGGTTCCCTTGTGACTTTAGTTGCTTGACAGCGTGAATTAAGCAGCCAGACGAGGTGCACGCGGAAAGATGAATGAGGCAATCAGACGTCATTATGTCAAGGAGCGTGATGTACTGTACATCAACTCTGTGTACCAATGGAACCAAATGGACCCTTTAAGAGTGTCTAAATGTGATGGTTCCTTAAGGTTCCATTTGGTTCTACTGAGGATTTCACTGCGTTGAGCGTTGACAATGTTTGAATTCTATATCAAAACATTTTCAGACAGTAGAAGATTTCATGATTTTGTGAAGCTTTGTTAGATATTTTATTGCATGTTTGTGCGTGCGTGCGTGCATGCGTGCGTGCGTGCGTGCGAGAGAGAGAGAGTGAGTATGAGTGTATAAACAACAATGTGCAAAACACAACAGCCACTACTTACAATAATGCTCCCGGTCACACCAGAATTGGCAGGACAGGAGGAGTTAGTCAAGTCAATTTATTCATAGGGAACATTTAAAATATGCTGGACTGGAGGCTTTGTTTGGAAGAGCTGATCCAGAGAAGAAACAGGTGTTCGTGTTTTGGCAAATAGTATCACCATGCTGCCGCCAAAACGGAAAACAACACCCAAAACGCAAAAATACTTTTCATTAAATATACTTTTAAATGATTGCGAGGAGAACCAAGATGAACAGGAACAGGAACAGGAAGCAAATTCATTTTAATCCCCATGGTCATTAAAATGAATGAGGGGGCAAATCAGTGATTCCACTGGTTTGACCAATCCAATGCAATCCAATCTAATCCAATCCAGGACTGTGTCCCTCAGCCTGGAGCCGTTGACAGAATGCCCTCAGCTATATACAGTAGGAGTGGTAACCTGTCCTCCTCCACCGAGAAACGTTGTCTGTAATCATCGTTTATAAATCATAATCAAATAATCATGAGTCTTGCGACATTAACGGGAGCCTCTGTCATTAAATCAAAAGCTAATTTGTATGACATGGAACATTTTCGTATTTGTCACTTTGACATAGCAATCAAGCGACATTGTTGAGCTATCATGACTGCCACTAACCCCCCCAACCCAAACTTTATTTTCATCAGTGACTCACCTGTCACTCATCATTGTTGCACATGATGTTGCACTGAAATTTGCAGAGCTACAAGCTCACAACCGAGCATGCTGAGCTTGTTGATCTGCTATGTTTGATGTGTGGCACTGCGTGCAACTAGGGTTGGGATACTTTAGGATTTTAACGATTCTGGTTCCTTAACGTTCCCCTCTTAATGATTCCTATATTTAATTATAAATGTATAATGACTGATAAACGCAAATTCAATCATACAGTATTTTATTATTGTAGTGGTTCTCTGAGTGGTTCTCAGTGGGACTCTTTAGGAGAGTCCAAATGGACCCTTCCAGTTCTGTGTGATAAGGGACAGGTCGAAATTTAAATAGGGATACCCCTGGAGAAAATGTATGTGCCCTGATATAAAATACCATCATCCTCCCTGTGAATGAAAATAAAAATCTAGTCCCCTCCCCAGGTGATTAAACAAAAAAAGAATCACCCTTAACATCACATTTACCTCAGTATTATTTATTCCTAACTTTAATCTGGTAGCGTTTTTAATATGTGAGAAAATAAAGTGACCGCAAAAATCGCGAAAAATCACTGCCCGCTGTGAGGTTCGAACTCACAGCCAACATGGACAATGGTCTTGTAGTCCAACACCTAATACAGCAAGCAATGCAAGTCATTGAAAAGTTGGGGTTGTAGTGTGTACTTGTAGTGTGTGTATTGTAGTGTGATTGACACGGGGAACAATGAAAACCGGTCCTGTTGGGAAGAACCAAGTGAAAGCAACAGAGGGATATCGTTGACCAAAGTTGTACTTTAATTCAGAAAAGCTGTAGTATTAGATATATAAAATCCGGACTATTTTATGATCACCCTCCCTTGGACTCGAAGTAAAATTAGCTCACCCTCCCTCTGTCTAAAATTAAAAAGACATGGCCCTCCCCTATTTTCCTCCAGGAAATTGTCTAAATTTCGACTGGTCCCTAAACCGATTTTCCGGAAACTGTTCCAAATGCGATGGAACCGATTCGATTCCCGATTCCTCAATGTTGGAGCCGGTTTCAGATCCAAAACGCTACGTGCAACAACCAAGCATAAATCAGGCATTACCTATTACTATTTAGGATTCAAATTAAAAAACAGCAAAATGTACAAGCTCAAAATGTGTTGCTGCTTCATGATGTGTTTGAGTTTGTGGGTCTGTTACTTTCGATGCTTTTGTGTGATGTTGTAGTATAGCCTGTGATCAATTAGGGCTTTAATTTACGAAAAAAGTCAAGAAACACAAATAGTTTGGATATGCAGAACCCTACAACTCCTCCACCAGTAGTGAATCAGAGGATGTAGACACAGAGACAGGCATGATGCTGCCGGTTGCAGTTTATGAGCCATCACCATCACGACTACCGTTGTTATGTAAACGTTTAACGGGTCCATATAACGTTATGTAAACGTTTAACGGGTCCATATATAATATACTGTATAACGTTACCTGCTTGATGGCCAGCAGCAGCTTCCCGTAGCACACCACGATGACCAGAAAGGGCACCAGCAGGCAGAAGACGAACAGGCACACGATATAGGAGATGTTGTTGGCCGTCTTGCCGGTCCAGTCGACGGAGCAGGTGGTGCCGGGCCCCTCGTAGCCGTAGCGGCTCCACCCCAGCAGCGGCGGCGTGGTCCAGAAGAGCGAGTAGCCCCAGGACACGGCGATGCCCAGCGACACCTTGCGGTAGTTGGACACGTCCGCCTCCATGCAGCCCATCATGGTGCTGTAGCGCTCGAAGGACAGGGCGGCCAGGGAGATGAGGGACACGATGCCTGGGGGGGGGGGGGCATTCAACAAGGCACGCACGCACGCACGCACGCACACACACACACACACACACACACACACACACACACACACACACAGTGTTAGTAAGTACAAAAGTATTGGCATAAAAAAACAAATGTAAAAGTACTCATTATACAGAATTATGCAGAATTTCGCAAAATGGTCCTTTAACTTCAGTACTTGAGTAAATTAACCTAGTTATTAAGCAGCGAGTGCATAATCCGGCAACGGCATGGGACGCAGCACTGCCGGGGGGACATGGGACGCAGCACTGCCGGGGGGACATGGGACGCAGCACTGCCGGGGGGACATGGGACGCAGCACTGCCGGGGGGACATGGGACGCAGCACTGCCGGGGACATGGGACGCAGCACTGCCGGGGGGACATGGGACGCAGCACTGCTGGGGGGACATGGGACGCAGCACTGCCGGGGGGACATGGGACGCAGCACTGCCGGGGGGAGGACCGGCAGCTGCCGGGGTAGGTGGATGGATTATGACAGCTCCGTTCCACTGCTCAGTCCGCTCGGCAGCCACGCTCCAGCCGCCGCAACTGCCGGTAGACTGCCGGTAACAGCCGCGGCGCTGCCGGGGATTATGTCAACCCACTGCCGCTACATCTCGTGGCCGCCACTTCACGCAGCAACTGCCGGTAAACTGCTGGTAACAGCCGCGGCGCTGCCGGGAGAAGGGGTGGCAGCTGCCGGGGGAACTGGGAGGATTATCACATGACTGCAGCTCACTTCCGTGGCAGTGTTTGGTCCAACATGCGTTGCGTCGTGGTAAAGTGTCGGACTGATGCCGCCGAGAAACACTACCAATTGCCACGGGTGTTCCGGGCAGATGCCGCTGCCAGAAAATGCACACACTCTCTCTCTTCCACCACACACACACACACACACACACACACACACACACACACACACACACACACACACACACACACACACACACACACACACACACACACACACAGGCACAGCAGACTACAGTGCGCAAGTGCAACACCACACCACTGAACTAATAACGCATTTAGCACCAGTTAGGTCATGCGTGCAGCGTGCAGTGTCAACCCCGTAATGAAAATGTCATACTTTATGGAGCCATCAGACAAAAGACAAATAGTCAGTAGTTGTCCAAATGTTTAGCCACCTTATCTTCAAAAGTAAATAGAATAAAATGAAAGCATGGCATTGATCGTCAAATATTTTCAGTTCCCCTGCGGCCATCCCCTCAGCAGATGGCAGAAGCACATTGTAAATCATATCCAGTGCTATGCCTGCTTGACAGAGCCCATGAAATGTAGTAGGAGATAACAGAAACGCCCTCAAACCGCAAAGAAGTGTCCTTTCCCATCATAACAACTCAATAAACACAAGCTTAAAACAGTGTGCACTCTCTCCCTCTCTATATCTACTTTATGGCTCTTTATTCTGTCCCTGTCTGCTTTCTCCTTCGCTGTCTCTAGCTGTTTCTTACACATCACATCTTACCACGAAAGAAAATAGGAGAGGCCGCATTCTCTTTTTATGCACCAAAATTATGGAACACAATTCCTCAGGAAATCAGAGAGGCCAACTCCACCAACATTTTCAAACAAAAACTAAAAACACACCTCTTCAGATTAGCCTTCTCCACCCAGCACTTTATTGAGGCTTCCCATTTTTTTTTTTTTATTATTATTATTCTTTTTTTCTTTCTTAAACAAATACCTTAAATGCTTGACCTTCTCATGCCTATTTTTATCTCGATGTCTGACTTTATGCACATTCACTGTCTTGTCTTGTCTTGTCTTGCATTGTGTCTGATATAACCTATGACCTAACTGTAAAGCACTTGATGTATGTCCTGCCTGTGAAGCACTTTGAACTGCAACCCTGTATGAAAGGTGCTATATAAATAAAGCTTATTATTATCATTCTGTCATCCTATTGCTGTCCTTTGCTTGTCACCGCGTTAGTGATCAGAGGTCCATACGGCATTGCAGAGTGGCTTCAGGTCAAGGATGGGTGATACGGACAAAATCAAATATCTTTCTTGCATTTGTTTTAAGGTGGTTAATATTAGGAAAAGGCATAGTTTTACTGATGTTAAGTTTAGGAATACTGCTCCGAGGTCGCCGGATTTGATCCGGGGCGAGTGTGTATTGGGTTGAGCGTTCTTCTATGCATCTGAGGGACGTGCGTTCCCAATGGGTATCGTTCCCAACAAGCGTATGCGTATAGTGTCTGTCAAAAACCGACCAATTACAACTCATGCCACTACAATACGTGCATGATGTCACAACATTTGAGCACATGTGGCCATACATTCCTGAAAGGTAAAATATTTATAAAGATTGCTATTTCCATTTGGTCAAATGAGACAGACACACCACCAGGACATGCATGCAAGCAGCCAGCCTGTAAACTGCACACATACTTAAATAACTATCGATTGCCAAAGAGTGCATCCATTAGACTCTTATGTCTTGATCCTTTTAACCCTATACATGTGTTGTTTTTTAAGCCAATTACAAAATGAATTTGAAGCTTATATAAAGGTAATGGGCCCAGGGGTGCCTGGGGCCTCAGGCAGTTTAGTGCACAGACCATATGCTCCTTTAGAATTTGACTACGGTCTTGTCTCCCACATGACTCTCCTCTCTGCCCTTGGGTTCATGGCTTTCTTCACTGACCTATCTGAAATAAGGCATACAAATGTCAAAATGGCATTGTGGCCAAAAAGCTCAGAACAGAACAGAGAGTGTGAGAGAGAGAGAGAGAGAGAGTGGGACGGCAGGGGGGAGGGGTGAAGGAAGGGAGGGAAGTAGGATAGAAGGAGGATAGGGCGGTAGATGAGGAAGAATGAGAGAGGAATGGACAAACGGAGGGAGGGTGGAAGAAACAAACAGAGGGAGGGGTAAAGGTGATCCTGAAGAACAAGACACACACACACACACACACACACACACACACACACACACACACACACACACACACACACACACACACACACACACACACACACACACACACACACACACACACACACACACACACAGAGTCGCCTTACAGCAGCCACCCGTGGCCGTGTTCCTCTGCCCACTACCGTTACTCAACACATCACAGGCGGTGAAATGAAATGCCTTTCACAGCAACAACACACCTTTTGTTTCTGTGCTTCAGGATTGATGAATCTCCACCACGTCTCAAATTTAACCCCTTAAGCGATTGAAGATTGTCGCTATATTTTTTAACATGTTTGATCATTGGGAGGAGAGGGTTGTGTTTTGAAAATGTTAGCCCACAACGACATGCCCGAAATAGGGAGGGAGGCCAGGTTGAAAGTGGCTCAATTCAACTCGTCTCGTTATTATTATTATGTCTTATGCGGTCGCTCCATTGTCTCTGGACCACTGGCATGTTTGGAACAATCCTCTACCACCTCCCCACAACAATTTATTTAGTATAGGAAGACATCATAACACATAAGACGTCAATTCAGTTGTATTTTTTTAAATTAATATGTAACACTACTGATGTGCTCATGGTAGTAGTCAGTATTTCATTTTTAGTTTTTTTTCCTACACACGTTGATGGACTTAAATTATTTAGACATATTTTTTATTCTAGAGTAAAGAGGTACAGGTACAATAAACGTACGCATGGACCACCTGTAATGATGCCATGGACCACTAAAGGTCTGTGGACCACTGGTTGAGAAACGGAGGTCTGCATTATTATAATTGCTCCCCCCTCCTATCCTCCTCTTGTTGATTCCTGAACTCTAGCTGTCATCAACTCTAATGTCATTTTGATCTTTAACGATTAGTGCTGTCGGCATTAATTGATTTTCTTTGGGTATTAGGTATAATACCTGAGGGGAATTAAATTCTAATGACTATAGTATGAAATAATGATCACGTTGGCATCCTGACCCTTTTTATTTTCTGCTACAATTCAATCATGATTGCTTCATGTCAGACGCACTGATGCCTTTGCGCCTGACATAGCCTGCATGGTTTACCACTCCTCCTTGAAAATGTCCATTTCCATTCATTTGTGCGGAGTCAGTGCTAATGCATGGTTGGCTGCAGGAGTACAGACAACCCCTTCAGCCGTTCAGCATGACAACAAAAAGTGATCTCCAGTCTCCAACCAGTAATTTAAAGCGCAAATAACATACATTTTAAAACTGCTTTTAATATTTAATATCATATTGTCTATGTCCCTCAAAGTTATTTCTAATGGTTTGAGCATCAATCACCACTCTGATATAACCAGGCCTTGTCATTTCTTTCTGGACTTTCAAAGCAGTTTTAGCTGCAGTACCACAATGTCCTGAGGTGGTGGGGGTGCTGATGTGCAGATTATTTAATATTTGAGTCATTATAATACTGATGCTAGATAAAACCAGGCTTGTTTCCATTCCATGCCAGCTTGTAAAATCAACAATGGTGGACATTGTAAACAAAGTGGAAATGCAAATTTGGAACTGAAGACTGAAGAAGAGGAGGAATTATACAAAGTAGGGTGACATTGATGACATCACGATGAGGCCAAAATCAGTTGAGCTGTTCCTGAGAGCAATTTCCATTAAAACACCAATATGATATGAAAGCCTGATTGTTCAAAATTGGTTATTTGTGGGGATAGAAAACACATATGGGAGCCCCAAAAACACAAAAAAAAATTAAAAAGTTGAATTTTATGTTATACGTCCTTTAAAACACTCATATTGCGTATAGCTCATTCGAGAGCTTTTTTGGCTTGACCCCGTCGTATCGCTGCTTGCAGCTATATTTTCTAATTTGTCCTGCAGGGGTTCACCTTAAACCCTGGATGAGTGTCTTATCAGCATTCCTCATTGACAGTGAGCAGGTAAAGGTTTCCTTAAGCTTCCTTTTACTTTTCAGAGTGAGTGTTGCAAATCCAATTGCTGCATATGAAGCCGCGAGTTTGAAAAATCTAATCAAAATGCAATTCCCGGAAAGGTACATGGCGTCTTTCCACTGTGAGTTGCATCAGTGAATGTGAAATCTAATACATTGTCTCCATCACTGAACAGACTGCCGCCGTCCCCCCGCCCTCAGACTGTGCAAGTATGCAATCTTCTTTAATAAAGCTGATTAGGATTTCTCTCTGCTAAATACAGTAGGACCTACAGGTAAATGGGTTATGCTGGCTACCAGTAAAATTATAAAAGTGTTATTTTACACTGAGGGTGGGTCCATTTGTACACTTGCTTTAGTAGTGTAGTAACGGCCCCCTCATTGACTAGTCTAGTCTAGAACACCCCCCATCCCCCCCTCTTCCCCTCCTGTGCTGCGAGTGACAAGGGACTCTATTCAAATGAATGGAGAGGGACACCCAGTGCAACTTTGAGGCTGACATCACAGCATTCCTCTCCTGGTCCGCCAGAGGGAATAACTAGTCCACCAGAGGGATCAGCTGGTCCCCCAGAGGGAATAACTAGTCCCCCAGAGGGAATAACTGGTCCCCCAGAGGGATCAGCTGGTCCCCCAGTGGGAATAACTAGTCCCCCAGAGGGAATAACTGGTCCCCCAGAGGGAATAACTAGTCCCCCAGAGGGAATAACTAGTCCCCCAGAGGGAATAACTGGTCCCCCAGAGGGATCAGCTGGTCCCCCAGAGGGAATAACTGTTCCCCCAGAGGGAATAACTAGTCCCCCAGAGGGAATAACTGGTCCCCCAGAGGGAATAACTGTTCCCCCAGAGGGATCAGCTGGTCCCCCAGAGGGAATAACTGTTCCCCCAGAGGGAATAACTGGTCCCCCAGAGGGAATAACTGGTCCCCCAGAGGGAATAACTGGTCCCCCAGAGGGAATAACTAGTCCCCCAGAGGGAATAACTAGTCCCCCAGAGGGATCAGCTGGTCCCCCAGAGGGAATAACTAGTCCCCCAGAGGGAATAACTGGTCCCCCAGAGGGAATAACTAGTCCCCCAGAGGGAATAACTGGTCCCCCAGAGGGAATAACTGGTCCCCCAGAGGGAATAACTAGTCCCCCAGAGGGAATAACTAGTCCCGCAGAGGGAATAACTAGTCCCCCAGAGGGATCAGCTGGTCCCCCAGAGGGAATAACTAGTCCCCCAGAGGGATCAGCTGGTCCCCCAGAGGGAATAACTAGTCCCCCAGAGGGAATAACTAGTCCCCCAGAGGGAATAACTAGTCCCCCAGAGGGAATAACTGGTCCCCCAGAGGGAATAACTGGTCCCCCAGAGGGAATAACTAGTCCCCCAGAGGGAATAACTAGTCCCGCAGAGGGAATAACTAGTCCCCCAGAGGGATCAGCTGGTCCCCCAGAGGGAATAACTAGTCCCCCAGAGGGATCAGCTGGTCCCCCAGAGGGAATAACTAGTCCCCCAGAGGGAATAACTAGTCCCCCAGAGGGAATAACTGGTCCCCCAGAGGGAATAACTGGTCCCCCAGAGGGATCAGCAGGTCCCCCAGAGGGAATAACTGGTCCCCCAGAGGGAATAACTAGTCCCCCAGAGGGAATAACTGGTCCCCCAGAGGGATCAGCTGGTCCCCCAGAGGGAATAACTGTTCCCCCAGAGGGAATAACTAGTCCCCCAGAGGGAACAGCTGGTCCCCCAGAGGGAATAACTAGTCCCCCAGAGGGATCAGCTGGTCCCCCAGAGGGATCAGCTGGTCCCCCAGAGGGAATAACTGGTCCCCCAGAGGGATCAGCTGGTCCCCCAGAGGGAATAACTAGTCCCCCAGAGGGAATAACTAGTCCCCCAGAGGGAATAACTGGTCCCCCAGAGGGAATAACTAGTCCCGCAGAGGGAATAACTGGTCCCCCAGAGGGAATAACTGGTCCCCCAGAGGGATCAGCTGGTCCCCCAGAGGGAATAACTAGTCCCCCAGAGGGAATAACTAGTCCCCCAGAGGGAATAACTAGTCCCCCAGAGGGAATAACTGGTCCCCCAGAGGGATCAGCTGGTCCCCCAGAGGGAATAACTAGTCCCCCAGAGGGAATAACTAGTCCCCCAGAGGGAATAACTGGTCCCCCAGAGGGATCAGCTGGTCCCCCAGAGGGATCAGCTGGTCCCCCAGGGGGAACAACTGGTCCCCCAGAGGGATCAGCTGGTCTCCCAGAGGGAACAACTGGTCTCCCAGAGGGATCAAGGGCAGTAGCTAAATCTAATATCCTAAAAAAAACCCATCTCATGATCTGATAACATTTGAAATGAAATGAAGCAATCTCTCTCTCCCCCCCCCCCTCCCCCCCCTCTCTTTCTCGTTCTCTCTCCCCCTCACTCTAGCTCTCTCACTCTCTCCTCCCCCCTCTCTCTGTATTTTAGGAAGTGTCTGATCATATGCAGGTATAATTAATTCCATTGAGATCCCACCACGGCCCCCACCCTCCCCATCAAAAAATCTGCCACTGCAAATTCGTTTCATATTTCTGTAAAGATCACTTCCACAGACGCTGCCGCGACACACAGCTTTGATATAAGAGACAGACCAAAAGATACCATATACACACATTTTTGGGAAACATCAAGGGAGCGGAGCGGTTGGCCTTGGCCACCGTGAGCAAGGCTGTGTATTGATCCAGCTAAAGTGTTTGAAGCCAGATATCCATCATCCATAATGGATGTTTTGGTTACTGCGCCTCAAACAGACCTTTAATTTACTATTTATTTTGTGGGCTCATTAGCTACCCACTCACCTCAACCTCTGTGGTCAGAGCAGCATTGTTCTGGTTCCTTTGTCCCCGCTGACACATCCACTGACCTTCCTGCAGGAATCAGCATCATCACTGCAGGTGTGTGTGTGTGTGTGTGTGTGTGTGTGTGTGTGTGTGTGTGTGTGTGTGTGTGTGTGTGTGTGTGTGCGTGCGTGCGTGCGTGCGTGCGTGCGTGCGTGCGTGCGTGCGTGCGTGCGTGCGTGCGTGCGTGCGTGCGTGCGTGCGTGCGTGCGTGCGTGCGTGCGTGCGTGTGTGTGTGTGTGCATTTTCTTTGCAGGTCTCTGCATATATGTATGTGTTTCCATGCCGCTGAGCATAATGTGGTATAACCTGAGGCTGATTCTAATGTATTCTAAATCCTTCTGAAAAACGTATGTTGGCTATATCAGTGATTCAATTATATGTAGGTATTTGGCCGCCGACCCCCATCTCAAAATATTTTGTTCCACGTACCCCCAGAAGCAAAGAATTGAGTTCAAAATGTTTGCTGAAAAGAAATATCTATATTATATTCAAATCTGCACTTAATTTTGGATTTTGGATAGCAGATGTACAAAGTTTGTAGATCTGCTATTTTTAAATATCCAAAGTATAAAATGACACAGATGATTGGTCGTCTTAATGGGTCTTAATGGGTTAAAGGCTACACGACTGATCGAAATAAGAAGTGGTGATTCTTTGCCATTTCAAATGATGTAACTGAGAAACTCATTGCACCTACAGTGTCCTCGTCATATGTGTGTGTGTGTGTGTGTGTGTGTGTGTGTGTGTGTGTGTGTGTGTGTGTGTGTGTGTGTGTGTGTGTGTGTGTGTGTGTGTGTGTGTGTGTGTGTGTGTGTGCAGTCTAACTTCAGTAGACAGAGCGGTCCAAGGTTAATCCACTGGGTGATGTGCACAATGCACATAGTCCACCCTGAGCAGGAGGTGGAGAGACTATACTTATTATGCGAGGGCATGCGGAGCTGATGGTGGCATGTCCCCCCCACCCCCCTACACACACACACGCATGCACGCACGTACACACACACTTCTGCACAGCACTACAAGGACAAGACGCTAGAAGGTTTTTTTTTCGTGTTTTTTGTTGTGATGCAGAGAATAGACCGCAGAGAGGTGGCAGCAGAGGTGAACCACAGCCCCGTGCAAGGGTGATAATAACAAAGCATGCTGTAGCCTATAAAAAAAACATACAATGCACTGTATTATTGTGTGTGTGTGTGTGTGTGTGTGTGTGTGCGTGCATGCGTGCGTGTGTGCACTGTGAAGGCATGAATGTAACACCTTGCAGGATTTGAACCTGGGTGTAAACGTAACTAAACTAAACAGAGTTTTTCTACTGAACACCTCGGTAACACAACCAACACACTGACAGGAAATGCACGATTCCATAGTTAACTGTGACCTTCGGTTGCAATAAAAAGGCTTGAAATGTCCGTGCTGCTCCAGTGTCCTCTCCTCCTTCTGCAACTTGTGTCCTTGTTCCTGTGATGCACCGGACCAGCCGTTCCAGGCTTGAAGCGTGTTGGTAGACTCCCTTTGTCCTTGTTCGAAAACACTTCAACAGTAACTCAGGGGAGCCCTGGATCGGCCGCTCTATACCTCCTGGGCCATGCACCCCCCCCCCCCCCCCCCCTCTGCACCCCCCCCCCCCCCCCCACACCTCTTTACTATGTGTATAGACAATTATTTTTGTTTGTTTTCTTTGATTCATCTCTCCCCCGTAAACCCGTAACCTGTAACTATATGTTCTCTGTGGACATACTTGTTGTATAACCAAATCCAGGAGGATCAAATGTATGCATAATTCATAGACACGGAATACTAAATGAGGGGAAAGAAAACGGCAGTCTACCCAACAATCAAACAAAATAAACAGCTGAAGGTTATGTGGTCTTATAGTGCTGTCCACCAGCATTGACCATTATTTACCCTGCAAACTGCAACCATTTTGTTCTTATTGTACATCATATATTATAAACAATTGCTGGTTCTCAAAGTGGGGTAGGGGACCCCAAGGGTCCCGGGGTGGTTCCAAGGGGTCCCCAGCAAAATGTGCTATAGAGCATCACAATTATTTCAACCTCTATCCATTTATACGTTGTCCATTTGTGGGATCATATCAATGTGGGTGTCTTTGACTTGAAAAAGGTGGAGAACCACTATCATATAGGCTACTTGGGGGTGGACCCCTCATGTGGTGTAACAGTGAAATATCCACCATGTAACACTGTATGATCAAAGCTGGTTTGTTTGAGGGTCTTTGAAATGATCTGTGCTGCCCTAACCTCACGTCACCAGACTTTGCCTGGTCTGTGTTCAAAAATCGCCCGTGTGATCCGGTCTAGGCGTGGACTAGACCGAATGGTAACATCTATGTTTTTTCCTTCGGATGAGGTAACCTTGTGTCACCATGCTTTCCACCTCGGAGAAAAGCCTGGTCTGTGTTACAAATTGCTGTGTGAACCGGTCTGGAGCCGATGATATCGTTACGTCATTATTTTGTAGTCATCAGGCAGGAACCATCATCTGGAACTTCCATTCCCTCAAACCGGAATAATAACAATAAAAGCTCTCGTAGCCTGCGGCTTTTATTGAGAAAAATCGGTATGAGGGAAAGCGAAGTGCCAGATTGATGGTTTGCATGACCACAAAACAATGACTACAACATGACGTAGCGATATCATCCGCTCCCTATCGTGTCATAAACCCGAAAAGGAATGCTGCCCAGGCTACGGATGCGGTAGTTCATTTTTTTTGTTTTGTTTTGCTTTGTTTTGGTCCCCCCTGTTTGTTTTTAGTCTCGCCAGTCGTTACGAATTGGAATAAAAGATGGATATACCAAACAAATTATTCCAAGAAACTTTTGGATTCATACGCCGCATCAAGGCTTTTATTCTGTAGGGCGGGCACTAAAATTATGATGCCCTTGATAACAGAGAATTATTTTGGGTAATACTGATTCTGGTTTGGTTGTTCCGGCCTGATGACTACAAACCAGTAACTACAACATGACGTAAAAGTTATCATCCGCTCCCAAACGGATCATGAACCCAACAACGGTATGCCTCCCAGGCTAATGCTGTCCACTTGCAGTGTCTCTGTCTCTCTGACAATGAGCCTTTATTCGTCAATAATGGTCTAGTATGTGTCAGCCAGGGTCTAATCCCAGTGGTTTAATTGTTTAAATGTAAATGGAGAAACAATTAGGCAGGATGCCCTCATGACGGGACACTGTCCAAAATGCTATTGATTTATTAAGGCAGGAAAATCAATACCTTAATCCTTAACAAGGATTGAAGCTATCTGCTGGAGGTTGCAAAGGATGGGATAGCGCGGCTGTGGAGGTAGAGCAAGTCGTCCAATGATCCCTGGGTCGGCAGTTCGAATACCGGCTCCTCCTGTCCACATGTCGAAGTGTCCTTGAGCAAGACACTGAACCCTACATTGCCTCAAATTAGTTGGTTGGTGTGAGCTTGCCACCATTGGTGTGTGAATGTGGGAAGTGAGGACACTGGCGTCGACTGTTCGTCGCTTCACCTCCCAATGTATGAAAGAATGAACCATTGTAAAGCGCTTCTTTGAGCACTTAAAATATAAAATGTGATTCATTATTATTGTGTTGTGTTGTAGTGCCGATCAGAAGCAAACCTGTTTTACCCTTTAAAGCTATTTTAGGAGGTTTAAAATGTTGGTTCAAAATCCACGCTTGCTAAATGTTCAATACACACCTGTTACATTGTCACATCTTAATAGTGAGCCATGGGAGAGGGGCTTGGGTTGTGAAATGGTTTTAATTGTGTGCTGGCTTGGCTACCTGCTGCTCTGTGTAAAATACAGATATTAAAACGTCTGACCTGGAGGCGCTGCTGGGCACCAATATACGTCCAGACAAATGATACAGCGGGTGAGAAGGGGACCTTTTATGCAAGCTTTATGGGTCCTTGCATGCTGGGTTTATGAGGATTATCAAAGAAAGCCTTAGCTGCTAAGCGCCGATGTGCAGACACTGCATGCAGAGAGACGTGTGTGGAGGATCGCAGTGGTGGAAAGTAACTAAGTACTTTTACTTAAGTGCATTTTCTAGGTATTTGTATTGTACTTGAGTATTTCTTTTTTATTTTTTTACTCCACTACATCTCGGATCCAAATATTGTACAATTTACAATTTACAAATGACAATGTATAGGCATTAAGCTTAATCCAGAGCGATTTACAGTAGGCTACAGTAAGCAAGAACAAAAACATGGTAATACATCAAATTCATAAAAATAATCATCATGAATCATATGTGAGCTAATAACCTAACAGTGGAATATATACTGTAATGAAACATTTACTTGTACTTTTACTCCAAGTTACTAGTTACTTTGTAGATTTTGATTATTATTACAACAATTTAAACATACATTAAGAAATATACATTTAGGCCATTTGAAAATAGCTAATCTACAAGTTCACAATGCGTTGCGATATTGTGCATGAGCTTGTAGATCTGCTATTTTCAAAAGATAGGATTTTTAATACATTTGAAAACGTGAAATGAGACATTCTGCAGAATGAGTATACTTTTACTTTTGGTACTTTAAGTAAATTTGTTGCCAATACTTTTGCACTTTTACTCAAGTAATACATTTTTAATTCCAGACTTTTACTTGTAAGAGAGCATTTCTACATTGCAGTATTGATACTTTTACTTAAGTAAAACACGCAAGTACTTTTTCCACCACTGGAGGATTGAACGGAGCCCTATGACATCGCCATGCCCATTAGACAAATGGTACCTTTATAACAGTGGTTCTCAAAATGGGGTCCGGGGACCCCCAGGGGTCCTCCCAGAATTATTATAGTTGGAACTCTTATGGGACTGTAACTCTGAAAGTGTACAAATGGAACCAGATGGACCCTGACGGATCCATTTGGTTCCATTTGTACACTCTCAGAGTTTAATTAACATTGATTTTACAATATAAATTGGGGTCCCAGAGATAGACATGCTGTTAAATGGGTGTCTGTAGCTTAATGCATGTCAAACTGGGGGTCCTTGAAATGAAAACGGTTGAGAATCACTGCTAGAGCCGTACAAATGTGGGTCCGCAGGCTGATAATGATAAATGTCAATTTGGGGGTCCTTGACATGAAAAGGTTTGAGAACCAATGCTTTAAAAAGCCTGTGTAACAACCTCAGTAGCAGCGTCTGAAACGACCTACCCAGACGGCAGACCTATGCATGCTGTTTAATTGTGCAGTTAGAAGGAGCCCGCGTAAACGTACAATCTAAACCCTGCAGTGTGGCGTCTATGTTACCCAGACGGTGTGGAAGTTCTAGGTATTAGTGGGATTGGAGGGCTTTTGAGGCAGGCTTTGTGTGTGTGTGTGTGTGTGTGTGTGTGTGTGTGTGTGTGTGTGTGTGTGTGTGTGTGTGTGTGTGTGTGTGTGCGTGTGCGTGTGCGTGTGTGTGTGAGAGAGAGAGAGAGAGAGAAAGAATGTATGTTCATCAACATTCCCAACAAGTCATCTTTGATCAGGCACTGAACAGTCAGAATCACAAACTAAACCTTTACATGTCCCCGAAATAAACAACTTAATTCTGCCGGCAACCATCATGTCATCATCTCTTGAGTTGGGTATGTTCAATAAAAACATGTAAAATTATAGTCTGAGTCTTTAATATGGCAACACAGACGCATGCACACCCAGTGGATTAACACACACGCACACACGCACAGACACACGCACAGACGCATGCACGCACGCACGCACGCACGCACGCACGCACGCACGCACGCACGCACGCACGCACGCACGCACACACTTGCACACACACACTTGCACACACACACTTGCACACACACACTTCCACTGCACACACAGACAGACAGACAGACAGACAGACAGACAGACAGACAGACAGACAGACAGACAGACAGACAGACAGACAGACAGACAGACAGACAGACAGACAGACAGACAGACAGACAGACAGACAGACAGACAGACAGACAGACAGACAGACAGACAGACAGACAGACAGACAGACAGACAGACAGACAGACAGACAGACAGACAGACAGACAGAACCACAGTCCCAATGTAACCCCCAGAGTCTAATAGACTGTGTGAATGTATAAGTGCATGCCTATAGTATCATAGAACATGAGTGTGTGCCTCCGTACCGTGCATCATGCGTCAGCACTTCACTCCTACACAAAGGTACACACAAGTGTCCTCTCATTAAAAAATCCCCAGAGATCTACAACAACCGCACGCACGCACGCACGCACGCACGCACGCACGCACGCACGCACGCACGCACGCACGCACGCACGCACGCACGCACACAAGCAAGCACGCACACACACACCTATGAGAGCCCCACACACAATACCTATCGACTAATGAATTTCATACTGACTACATGTGTACAGTTGTGGAAAGTAACTAAGTATTTACTCAAGTTATTTACTCAAGTACTTAAGTGCAATTTTGAGGTATTTTACTTTGAATGTTGAATGAATGTTAATTATTTTTCATTTGCTGCTTTTTTAGCTTTTTGCTGGGATTGTAGCTGTTTTTGACACAGGGCGGGGGCATTCGAGCATGGGGCAAAATATGTATTTTTTTACACAATTTGATAGCAATTTATTTTTGTATTATTTAGCCTACTATAGTCCTACTAGGCCCCAAGAAATTACCTCTGGCCACAAAAGATCACAGGATCTACTGAATGTGAAGGTATACTGGGGGGAAGCCACACTGTGTGTCATATATAGGCTCAATATGTCAGTTTGACACATTCAGTATAGATCCCGTGATCGTTTGTGGCCAGATGTAATTTCTTGGGGTCTAGTAGGACTATAGTAAATAATTTAAAAAAAGAGAAAAAAATACATATTACTAGCCCCATGCATGCTCGAATTCCCCCGCCCCCCTGTCAAAAACAGCTACAATCCCTGAAATGAAAGAAAGCAGCAAATGAAAAGAAAAAAAAAATAACACTCATCTTTTACTTTCTCTAATAACAACCTAAAACATGAACCTTGGTTGGAGAAAAAAAAGTTGTCCATAAAGTAAAAAACAAATGTCAGTAGCCTACTTTTACCACCACTGATGGATCTTTATATACTGTATGTAAGCATCATACCATGCAGGCTCAGTCAGTGCAGCGACAGCACAGCATGACTCAAAACCATGCTAATGAGCTATTAACAACTCTCTAATATCGATGCACTCTCTCCCGAACCACTAAAACCACCCACTGGGTGTTACATCAGAGTTAATTATAGGCTGGAACATTTGGACCCACGGTCAAGAAAAATCTGCAATTTGAATGAATCGAACCGACCCGCAGCCTCCAATGCCCTCCATACATTTTTTAGGTGCAATTTGTATGGAAATGCGCACGTGTCTGGCTGGTCTGCGGCTTTGGAAGCAGGACTTATACTTGGAAGTGATTTAGCCCATCATGAAGCCTAGAGAGAGACAGTCTGACTGAGTCTGACACAACGAGTTTGAGACAATTAACGAGCACTGCCGCACAGTCACCCAATAGCCTTTACAACAACTTAGCAGGCTTAATTGTCTTTGATCTCAAAAGATGCGTCGCCGATGACAATAACGTATGTGTACAATGTATAATTCCCCCAGTCAGTTCATATGTGGTCCCCGACCCGAATTAATATTATTATAATATATAAGCTGGGCTACACTATGGAGATAGCCTACCATGAGAGCTGTTTGATTGTGTGTCTGTCACACCATTCTGAATTATACATTTTCATAGCCTACCAAGAAAGATAAATAGTGATGGGAAAAAATATATATGAAAAGCTATGAAAAAATAAATGAATAAAAACTGCGATAAATAAGTATAGGCTACTTACCTGCACGCAGACGATGGTAACAAAGAGACAATAGCCTACATCTATATCAGGCATCGTGTCAATTATACAGGCATGTGGAGAGTGGAGACACGCACACCTGAGTCTGTTAAAAGTGCTCCTAATAAAAGAACAACGTGCAAGGCGTTTTCAGATTCGAAATTTGCCTACAGGCTACTGCATGGTTTGGGTAAATGTGCCATTATGAATATTACTTTGAAATCAAAGTTTAATGCCAAGACGTGATGCCCGATTGCCATCTATAAATGATTAAAAAAAAAACATTATGTGTTCCTGAATTCTCAATGTCGTCAATAGAAAACTATATGATCGATTAAACGCAGTGCGCTGGCAACACTCCATAATAACACCATGCAGCCCATCGATCCCTTTCCCCCCGAACGCATCTGAAACGAAATGGCCAAAAATGTCGATAAACACAGAATGATCTCAGTAAACTATCCTAATACACGCCAAATAATTTCCACTCACCAAACAGGGAATTGACGAAGCCGTACCACACGCAGCCCGTGTCTCCTATGAGCCATCTCCCCTGCGTGCTGGCCGCGAAGCTGAACGGAGTCCCCAGGACGCACACGAGCAGGTCGCTGACGGAAATGTTAATCAGCAGCATGTTGATGGGCGAGCGCAGCGTCTTGTAGCGGCAGAACAGCACCAGCACCAGCAGGTTGTTGAGCAGTCCGAACGTGCCGATGAAGCCCAGGCACGCGGCCACGACCAGGTGGCCGCCGGGGCTGAGGCTCGCCCGGTCCGAGCCGTCCCCGCCCAGCTCCAGCTGCCCGCCCGGCGTCTCCTCGGTGCCCACGGCGCACAGCACGGCGCTATTGGCCCCTGCTGCTGCTGCCGGCAGCGCGCAGTCGCCCAGACTCACGTTGGGCGCGATCATCGCAATCCCGCGGCGGGTGTGCGCCTCGCTCGCACTGAACGAGAGCTTAATTAATATGACATTGGCATTTTTGTTTGTTTGTTTGTTTGTTTGTTTTGTTTGTTTGTTTGTTTTTTGTTTCTTTGGTGCTGATATATCGTTTGTAAAGCAAAAGTCCGATGTAGCTATATGTGTATATATAGGCTACTTGTTGCTTCTAAATGAATGGTGTGAAAGTTAAAAGTGAGACAGGGATGGAAAGGAAGCCACCCACGGCTAGCTCTGCGGGAGGATCGGAACTTTAGTCACTACTAGGTTTAGGATTAGGTTAGGATCAGGTTCAGGTGGTTCAGGGCGATGGAATGGAAATCAGGCGAAAAAAGTTTGGAGAGGCTGCGCTCCACCCTGTGGTAGTTAGAATTCCACGCACACACACTCACACTATAACTATACCTGTCCACTCTGATGCGCTCTCTCTCTCTCTCTCTCTCTCTCTCTCTCTCTCTCTCTCTCTGAGTCCACACACACACACACACACACACACACACACACACACACA
Source organism: Electrona antarctica (assembly GCF_951216825.1). NCBI lineage: Eukaryota > Metazoa > Chordata > Actinopteri > Myctophiformes > Myctophidae > Electrona > Electrona antarctica. Next base: position 17,841,667 of record NC_136800.1, on the reverse strand, counting down.
CACACACACACACACACACACACACACACACACACACACACACACACACACACACACACACACACACACACACACACACACACACACACACGCAATCCTATCTCATGGAGCCCCCCCTCACTCTAATTCTGACCCCCCCCCCCCCCCCCCCCCCCCTATTTCTCTCTCTCTCTCTCTCTCTCTCTCTCTCTCTCTCTCTCTCTCTCTCTCTCTCTCTCTCTCTCTCTCTCTCTCTCTCTCTCTCTCTGACGGCTGACGGCTGGAGCCCGGGAGCGGAACACACGTCGTGGTTCGGTAGGAGCAGACAGAGTTGCTTGACAGTGGGAGAGGAGAGGAGAGGAGAGGAGAGGAGAGGAGAGGAGAGGAGAGGAGAGGAGAGGAGAGGAGAGGAGAGGAGAGGAGAGGAGAGGAGAGGAGAGGAGAGGATCATTTGACTCAACAGTTAGTTGAAGCTCCGCCACGATTCCGAAGCGCAATTTAAACTCAACCACCTCAAAGTTGAGTCCTGCAGGCTCCTCTGTCTGTATCAGTGAATCTTCCTCCCTCTTCTCGGCTTCCTCTTCGGCCGCTCGGGTGCAACCAAGTGAACCAACCACGCCTGATGTGTTCTGTCTGCTGTGTGGAGTGTTGAGTCAGAGTGTCCGCATCACGCAGCCAGGAGGCGCGGCGCTGTCCCTGGTGCTGAAGTGTAGCTATGCCAAAGTGCCGCTGTCCTTGGTGCTCAAGTCTATGCCAATTGCTGCAGATGGCCGAAATTATTATCATCACACATGAAACGGTTTGTGTGTCTTCCGCGTATTATAACAGCTGAGCTACCAAATTGCAATTATTCTATTGGGATTTTTTTGTTGTAATTATAGACCTTTTTATCTTGAATTCAATTAATAGGCGCATACCATACTGACCTCACGTTGTACGCACATCTGGACTGCACGCACGCACGCACGCACGCACGCACACACGCACGCACACACACACACACACACACACACACACACACACACACACACACACACACACACACACACACACACACACACACACACACACACACACACACATGCACACACTTGCGATTGCATTCTTCGGTGGGGACAGTCAGTACAGACAGAGTATAATAAAGTCATTTTATTGGCGTCTGAGGATAGCATTTGATTGGGAAAATAATCTAATGGTGAAGTATTGCCCTGGAAATATGTGCTTTTCATATTACCTCATGCACATATTATGCACTCAAAAATAAAAACATTTTGCCCCCATCAAATCAAATTAAAACTGTGTTAACATGTTTGCCCAGTGGCTATGACTGAGTTAATAAGTGATAGATTTTTACAGCCAGGAGGTATAGGCCTATATATAAACTCAATTTAATCTATTCCGTCTAGTTTGGCATTATTGTTAGCATGCCCAGGGGATGGCAGCTCCAGACTGGATGGTGAAGCAAAGCAGAATGCTTAAGGTGATAAGTGTTAGCACCTACGCTCTTGTAAATCCCACCACAGGCTAAGACATAATCTCCATGTTCAGAGGCACAGCATACATGCTCATCCCTTTGAGTCCTGACTCCATGGCAGCCAACACAAATAATGTCAGGGAAAGAGGAACCCACTTGAGTACATAAGTAATCTCTGAGGTATCACCTGCCATAGGAAATGGCTAATGTTTATTTAGGCTTTGACCCACTTGGAGAATGAGATGTCCCTATATGCTATACCCATCTGGACTTTGACCTGTTGAACACCATATGGCTCATATCATGAAAACATGATACAGCTAATCTTTGCTTTGATCTGCAGTATTACAGCAGTGGTTGTGTTCTGAATCTTTTTTTCAGGCCACAGCCCCCGCAAAATAATCATATTTGATTTGGAGAGAGTGGGGACAGGGTGGTGTTTGAAGGGAGGAATTGCAAACAGACTGTCAGAGCCATTGCCATTCGAGTATATCAGACGTTTTGGGGGTAATGATGACTCCAAAAACGGAACGTCTATACCTAATTCATGAGAAGGGACAGGATGTCCTAATTTAAACGGTATGGGCTTGTTTTTCTTGCTATGCCCATGAACACACCCTAACAAGCCCTGTGCGCGTATACGTAATACGTATACAACCATTTGCCACAGCAGAAGCGCTGTGCTTTGAGACCCAATTTAGATCCTATTTGCACTAGGTGTCGGATTTCTCATCATCATTTTTATGGTAAAACACATAGCCTATTTCCAGTATGACCCTCGAGGAACAGAACTCTACGCTCCCTCAAGTAGTGCAAAAAAAATCAACAATCAGTCAAAAGGAAATCTTTTTGGACCTAGGATGGCATTTAGAGTTATAGCATTGTTCCTAATTATGCACACAGGCTTAAAATGTGCCCTCTGCTACATTTGCCTTCACTTTGCACAGCGAGGATGGGGGGAATTACAGAATTGGATGGCAATCACACCGTTTCCCTCTACAGTTTTCACTTATCTTTCTCTCATAAAATAGTCCCCCTTGTCATTTAGGCAACAAAGTAATTACCTGTGGAAACTATGGCAACATTTACTCTACAGCATCTTCTCTCACTCTAATTGGAGTGAATTAGGACATCTGGGTTCTGGTTCTGAATACCATTTAAACATGTCAGCACAGCGGGGCTGTGGCGCCGGATTTGGTATTCAGTGTGAATTGTGGGTCAGCATGGTGGCTGGACCTTGAGGAGCTCTTAATAATATTAAGAGTTATATTATAACCGAGGTCACAAGGTTATAATCTACATACAGTATGAGTCAGAGGGGGGGGGGGGGGGGACATTTTATCGATATTGTCCGTTTGTGGATTCGTTTTTTGTTCTTTTTCCTCTCAAGCCTCATGCTCAAGTACAGTATTTGCCTCTGAGATGTATAGGAGTAGAAGTAAAAGTATACTGAAAACTGGAAATACTACAGTAAAGTAAATTGTACTTAAGTGCAACACTTGAGTATGCAATTAACTTTTTCCACCACTGCTGCTGACTGAAAGTACATAATGCCTCTGCATGCAGTACACATGAGTCTGATATACTGTAGGCCAAAGATTTATGTAAGACATAAACTTATAGAGCAATATCCAGAATCAAATTTGCAAGCAAAGTTAATAGCCAATTTTGCACTTGTGTGATTTCTTGTATCCTACAACAAAATGATTTGCTGACAACATGGGAAATCTGGAAATGAGTGTAATCTTTTATGCCTGTAATTGGTTTATGACCAAGTTGACCTCTTGGTTGTTCCAGAGACAGCCACACGGATTGGCTGAAGCCAGATTTAAAGAAGATCTACAAGCTCACAAGGCTGCAACGTGTTGATTTATTCATTGATTTTTATTGTAATTTGTTTTCACGACACAGTTGCATGAAATTATAGTAGTGGGAGGAAGGGGGTGGCATGCACAACCCCCTGGAAATATACTTCTAATCAGTGTTTCTACATTGGACAAAAATGTGTACAAAAATAACGATGAGCTATCATTTGAAGTTGTCAAAATGTCCCTTATACCATTTATAATGCAAATGAGTGCCGTCATTATTGAAAGATCTATTTTCACTATAAATCAGCCTATATTGCACCTAACTGCACAATTCAGGTGTCTAGACCTATATGTTTTGAGGCATGCTGGGGTGGTTAAACTGATGTTGATGTTATATTAACACTTTGACGCCATACCCCGCGGAACCCGCTTTTTAATCAAATATCCAACGCTGCCGACATTGTTTTATTACCTTTGGAGCATACGCTGAAGTATTTGCAGCTTTCAACCACGAAAATCCGGTAAAAAATGGTCGTTCGTCTTGTTATGATCAGATGCACCAGCGGCCATGACAATGCGAAACGAAACCAAAGTGCAGAGCAAGTTTTAATCCAAACAAACCCCCCCGTCCACTTGCATTGGGCTCAATTTCCCAGAAGCCTTATAGCAGCCCAGATGATGACTTGATTTCCGGTTTCGTCATCATAACGCGACGGCCTCGTCATCAGGTCCCGGATAAATGCGCTGTTTATTTTTAATTATTTTAAAACAGAGAATTAAACGCATTAAACAAATAGCGGGTATTATGCAGCGGCGGAACACTGGATCAAACAATTAGCGGCACTAGAACTGTTAAGTGATTCTGCTGCATGGGGATCCCCTGGAACCCCCTCAAGAACCACTGGTCTAAGGCACAGTTTCCAGAGTCAGGCCATCAGGCTATACTGAAAAAGCACTGATCCCTGTCATATCAGTCTTTCTTGGTTAGCACTATGACAGCCTATTGCCCTGCAAAATCAAAGTGCAGTAACTACAGTTTTGGACACTCTTTTCAGCAGTTTAATTATTTGATTAGTTAAGGTTATTTGTTATTTGTAAAAGAAACAACAGTGGCGGACCTGCAGTTTTCTGCAAGTTTGTTTCAGATATGTAGTTCATAAAGACTACTTTGAGATCCAGCTGTGTCTGTACTTGTTCATTTTGAAATGTCTATTATCTTGTTTGTTCCCTGAATAAATAAGGTAAACGAAAGAAAGAAAAACTAAATGCTTGTACTGTACTGCACTGTTACTGCACTTTGGCTAGGGCAGTATTGTAATCACTGTCATGGATATTTTATATATGCTGCTTTTATATACATGTAAGGCAGAGACTAAGGTACGACTGTACAACTGTAAACTTGGGATGTGCTTTGCAAATGCTTGTACAGTATATGTACTCAATAGTAGCCTACAACTAGAGATGTCTCGATACTGTATCGGTATCGGGGAAAAGTATTGGATCGGCCCTTATTTGTCATATCAGGTCATATCGGTATCGGTAAATATGCCAGTCTAACCAGCGATCCGACACAGGGGTAAGGGGTTGACACTAAATAAAATGTTGGGACATGTGGAGTTTGCTTTGGAGTTGCCCAAACTGCAAGTGCACATTTGAGTGAAGAGTCTGCTATAAACAGTTAAACACAACACGAGATATATAGCTAGATGGCTATAAACACAACATCACGACACTGGTATCGGTATTCGGTATCGGTATCGGCTAACACAGAAATTGAGGTATCGGGATCGGATCGGAAGCGAAAATCGGGACATCCCTACCTACAACAATACAGTTCATGAGGAAATCAGTCCGCCATCAAAGTCAGTGTGATTGTACATGAAAGGCTTACCAGGCCAGCTGGAGATACCAGCTGGATGTGCATATTTTGCCAGGTATTCTCAGCTTAAAGCACATTGGGTTGACAACCACCTTCTCTAGGCATGTTGTATCGAAAGGCAAAATGTGTGGGTGCATCTTGACAAAGAAACTGAAGTCTTTAGGTGCTTTAGCAGTGTCGAGAGAAGGAGCAACGTCCATCATTTGATTTCCCATGCAAGTACCCAAATTAATGCCATGTACAGTACTCTTAGGCCCAAACCACACAAATGCAACTCCTTGCAATCAAACAGTTGCAAGGAAATTGTGAATGCAAATCAATTATTTGAGTGTGCCTATAACGGACAACAACATGCTAACCATGAAGTAACCCTTTCCCCTTCCCTAAGGCAGAGATAGGCAGTTTTGTTGTCTGAACATAAACTCTTGTAATCTTAGCATTTCCACTTTTATCCCTGGAACTTTAATCCTGGAATCAGGACGTTTGAAGTGTTTACCAAGGCCTGCAAAATTATTATGGCAGCCTTGGGACTTTGTTGGTGTTGACATTATATCGGTCTCACAGGGTACACAACTCAAGGCACAAGTGTCATCCAGTATACGGTTCTGCATTCAAATTAGCTTTCAACAGTGTGTACAGGCCTTTGTATGCAAGAGGGCGATCCAGTGCTGCATAGTCAGAGACAAAAACAACAAAACATAATGTCACCTCACAGATTCAAGGAGAGGCAAGGAATGAATGGATAATGAAAAGAGGAGAGAGAGGGGAGGATGCTTGAAAAGGATTCAAGAAAAAAAATTGATAGAAGAGACATTTTTGAGCAAGGGGAGAGGGAGAGAGGAGAGAGAGAGAGAGAGAGAGAGAGAGAGAGAGAGAGAGAGAGAGAGAGAGAGAGAGAAGCTGCTGAAGTCCATGAATTGGGTTCATTCGGTTTGGTGTTTAGAAATCAGCCAAATGTGTACAGTGTACACCTGCATGTCTGTGAGTAAAATGAAGACAGTCTGACTGATAGAAATTGCATCAAGAAGGGCTGAGATGAGAGAAACATTTACGATTCTCAAATGTAACATATGCCATGTTGCCATGATTTCCTGCTATAATCACTCCTCCCCCTATGCACCCCCAGCAGGCTCCTTCATCCCCACCCCTGCCTCTCCGACATTGACCTTGGGACAGAGGCGGCCGCTGTTGCACTGCAACCTAATCTGCTGGAGGCTCCAGGAGAGCTCAGATGAAGTGTTGCAGCCGTGGATCATATGGATTTACTGTCCACATGGCTCTCCAACGCCATGGACTCCACCACAGCTCCGGTTTGGATATGTGTGTCACTCGAGACCTGTGCTTGAAATGCTTGAGCCTTGACATGCAGTCCGTCACAACAGGACCTGGGAGGATGGGAGGATATGACTTGGATGATTGGTGGGAAGGGGTTCTGTGGCGCGGGGCTTAGCGTGGGTGATGTAGGATTAAAAATACTGGTGGAGAAACAGACAGGTGTCAAATGGAGTGCTATTGGACTCAGTTGGCCTCAGTCCATAGAGCAGTGGTTCTCAACATGTGGGTCGGGACCGCCCAGGGTCCTCCCCTCCCCCCCCTCCTCAGATCACTGTGACAATTTAAGGACATTTTTAATACCTGAAAAAATAAAAGAAGAAGACCATTACTGCATCAAAAGTAATCAATCAAACATATTGGCCAAATTGTCAAATAATATATTGACAAGTTGAAAATAGCTACATGCATGCTCAATGCTCATATTTTCACAATGTTTACTGTATCTGTGGGAACTTACTCAAACTAAGTCAAACTAAATGTAATGCCCTAACTCCTACAATCCCAAGTGCCTGTCCCCAGTTCAAATATGATTATTTTGTGGGGTCACAGCCTGAACAGTTTGAGAACCACTGCCATAGAGTATGGCTAATTGGCGATTGAGAATCTGGGACCCATTGATCTGGGACCCATTGATGACTACAAGTATTTGGGTTCATATATATCTTCTTCCCAAAAGGACTTTCAAACTAGGAAGGGTCAGCCTGCAATAACATGCATAAAGGCCAAGCTACACCAGGCTTTTCTCGCGCGTTTACCCTAAACGCGCGGGGGTAAACGCGCACGTTTTGTGCGCGAAAAGCCTGGTGTAGCGTGGCCGTGAGATCTGGTCATCCCAGCTTAGTAAGATGTTAAAAGTAAAGAAGGACCGGTGCTTCAGTAGGCAGGAACTGGGGGTGGCAATGAAGGACCGGGAAGTCTGGCGTAGCATTGTGGAATCCATGATTTCGACCGCGGTCGAAAAATGATGATGATGATAAATGTAATCTGCCGGGAGATCAATTGATACTTTTGATTTTTCTCTTCCTGTGTAGCTCAACATGACCTTTTTCTCTAGACCTTGAAATCTGTGGCATGAGTCGCCAACTAAGTTCAAGTAAGTTGTACAATGTACAATGACGTTGACAGATGAAAGAGTGTGAGAGACCCAAAGCAAGAATATGGAGAAATGAATGAATATCCTACCTAGAGCACTAAGGTTTATTGCAAACTGTTGCCCAGATTGATTGGCTCCCATCGTGTGTGTCGAGGTTGATCGATGCACCATCTCCCCACTGCCTTATCCCGTTAAGACCGGGAAACTTCTGTGTCATTTTATGTTTTAGCAGCTATATAAATGAGTGTGTGTGTTAAGGGACTTTTAAAAAATAGCAGATCTACAAGATTGACATGAAAGGATCACAACAACATAATTATTATTTAGCAACATATGTCAGAAAACTGTTAGGATTTAGAATACATTATTTAGTAGAATCGGCCTCAGGTCTTAATGGATTATTACACCTTTATCCACAAACATATTTTGGGGTCCTGTATATTTGTGTTCTGCCACAGCATGTTGTCTCTTGTGAAGGATATTGAGGGATCCTCAATATAGGAAGCCATCTGTTTGTTTAGACAAGATAATTATGTCCAATGACGTTTTCTTTCCCCTAATGCTAGCGAACAGCGACATGACTACTGCCTTGTGATCATCAAATTAGAGCAACATAAAAATGCATTACACCAGATTGAGGCACAGCTGATTAAGTGCCATTATGTGGCTGGTCAAATGCTGCACATAATTAGCCACAATAATGATGAGGATGATGATGATGATGATGATGATGATGATGATGATTATAATAATAATAGTTCATAATACTCAGTTGTGGAAAGTAACTAAATACATTTACTTAAGTCCACAGGATACAAGGCCCTCATGCAGTGAGCGTAATTTCCGCAGGTATAGGCAATATTCCATTGCAAATACTTAGTCTCCTTTTTATTTTATTTGACCCTGGATTTGGATGAACAGCACTTTGCCCGATGATCTCAGGCTAAGTTTCACAAGGGGAGAGAGTAACTCTGAAACGTAGATCAGAGCTATAAAACAGACCTGGCGTTGAATGTGATGAGTACAATTTAAAAACGAATTGATTTGAAAAGAAAGCTATACTGTAAGGAAGACAGCTATACTGTAAGGATGCTATAGGAGACATGTGGTCAAAATGTGTTGGAACCAAATCCATGAAAACCTGGAAAGTATCTGTGTCATTTTAGATTTTAGCTACGTTTTTCAGAAAACTGTGGTTCTCAAAAATAGCACATCTACAGTACATTACAAGCTCGCGGCATGTCACTGCAAGGTTGTAGATCTGATATCTTTGAACATCACAAATATTTTCAGATGGGGGTCCGCGGCCAAATATACTGTATATCAATTTGGGTCCTTGGACTACTGATTTAGAAGGCATTTGTATTATCAGCCTCAGGTCTTAATGGGTTAAAAGCTGAGCTGCAGCGTTCTGAACCAATTGAAGATATTGAAGGAACATTTGGGTGAGACAGGTCAAGAGTTACAAGAGTCAACGCATGTGGAAATAAAAGCACAAACCATTTTCTTGAGGTCAGAGATGGACAGAAATGTTTCTCAGATAATGATAAAAGATGGAATAACCTTCTCTACACGTTGTTATAGCTTGAGGTCAGAACTGAATATGATGCACAGATTTCTGGATTTTACATTTCAAGACAGCTGGTCCAAGGTTGTTTTCAATCTGGGCTCCAGCATGGGTTGAGTCTGGGCTCCAGCATGGGGTGAGTCTGGGCTCCAGCATGGGGTGAGCCAAACACATTCAATCTGGGCTCCAGCATGGGGTGAGTCTGGGCTCCAGCATGGGGTGAGCCAAACACATTCAATCTGGGCTCCAGCATGGGGTGAGCCAAACAGATTCAATCTGGGCTCCAGCATGGGGTGAGCCAAACAGATTTATCAGACTTGTTTTACCATTAAGATGGAGGAAGTTGGAACCCGAGGCAGGGTTGGCGAAAGGGTCTTTCTGTGTGGAGTTTGCATGTTCTCCCCGTGTCCCCTAGGGTAGGTATACCCTCACAAAAACATGCAGTAATCCTGGTCTCTAGTATATAGAGTACCCATTTATCAGCTTCAAATTCCAGTTCCAATGTTGTCTGGTCTCTTGTCATTTCTTTGTGGCCATTGGATAGAATTGGCACCCCGACCTGAAAATGCAATTTATGTTGTTGGAAGGATGGTGAGACCACTGTTACCCCTGTTACTGAGCAAACACACTACACTATACTACCTCCCCCTGGCCTGATGGAGGGGAAGGAACTGGTCGGAAATAACGTGTTCATTCCACGCGCTACGTCCGGCCGGGGAAACTCTCCCATGTCAGGTGAAAAGAAGCAGCTTGGACTCCTCATGCATAGAAGGAAGCATGAGTTCAGTCTGCTGCCCCCCAGGTTGGCAGAGGAAGTGTAGCGCCCAGGATTACATTATAGATAATGATGCATGTGATATCAGCCAAAGGGCACATATTGGTATAGTGCCCAGAATAGAGCCTCACGGTGTAAAAGGTCTGGGAATGATTATCACCTAAAGGGGTATGTGATTTTACAATAAGTGTTAAATTGCTTTCTGATAGTACTCATTGATTGATTCCAACAACATAAATTGCATTTTCAGGTCGGGGTGCCAATTCTATCCAATGGCCACAAAGAAATGACCAGAGACCAGACAACATTGGAACTGGAACTTGAAGCTGATAAATGGGTACTTTCTCCTTATTGGCTGTAGACCTGAACATTTATGTTCTGTTTATTAAAGAGCTGGAGAGCGTCACGCAGAGACCCTTGCTACTGAACACTCTATAGCTATATCAGAATATAGTGCTTTAATCTTTTAGCTTTAACCAAAAAATAATACTTACCCTATACCTTTAAGGATTCCAAAGCACTTGAGGGAAACACCTGAGATGCCCACACAATCTTCCAGGTGGTTGAATGAGGACTGCATGGTAGAGGTCTTCACTGGTCGAATTTGACCAACCCAAACCCAAAAAGACCCGCAAAAAATGGACCCAGCACCGAATGGACCCTGCTATTATTAGAATTATAGCTCCGAACCGAAAAGCACTGAGAGATGTCGGAACCGGAGCGGAACGGACCCGGCTATTATATAATATAATATGAAGACCATACCCAACTACACATGCCGACCAAAGGCCGATGTTATTATTAAGAGTTGTATGTTATTATTAAATAAGACTTCTTTCTTACCTAAATGTAGCACCGCTGTTGGTGCTGCTGCAGCACCGCTGCATGGTCATTAACGGTGCTGCTGTAGCACCATAACTGCCCAGCGTTAGTTGGAACCAGTACATCGGTGTGGCCAGCTATTTGCAGCTTCAGACCACTTTTCAAGGTGACACAGTGACTCCATCTTGTTGTGCAAGATAGCATAGCATCTAACCGAAACATTCGCGGGAGGATCGCCGACCACCCGAGGCGATGGGCCGTCAAAAACGCATGTTTTGATTAGAATTGAAATCAGTGATTTAGATTCAGAGATATTAGCGTTAGAAGATTTGTCCTTCTGTCCACTATAATGGAGGGGGGACACTCTTTTCCCGAATCTCCGTCCTGGGCAGACAATGGGATATGCTTCAAAATACGGAACTTCCGTCCTGGGCAGTTAACGTCGTTTGAATGTATAATCCCATAGTAGACCAGTCAATCAATGCTCTACTGCATAGTCAATTGTGTCAAAAGCGGTGCTCAAATCAAGAAGTGCACGCATAGAGCAACAATCTGATTCTGAATAAGCCGACAATATTATGTTCAGGAGGGCCTGTTTTCATGCTGTTGTGTGGAGTGAGAGCCTGACTGAAAATATTCAGCCGCCTCCGCAGCCATGAGAGTCTACATTTCTGTAAATAAGAGAAGGTGGGGGAAGCCTGCAGGTGTAAAGTAACTAAGTACACTTACCCAAAGTACTGGACGTAAATACAATGTTTAAGTATTTTTACTTTACCGGAGTATTTAAAAAATAGTTTTACTCCTACTCCACTACATCTCAGAGGCAAATATTATACTTTTACACCACAACAATTATTTGTAGATTTTGATTATTATGACAAAACATATACAGTATTTAACCATTTCAGCCCTACTGTACACTACAGTATACACTTTGGCCAATTGAAAATGATCTCACAATCTCACAATGCATCGCGATGCAACACATTGTGAGGTTGTAGATCTGCTATTTTCAAAATATTTTCCCTGAGTGCAGGTTCCGGACTGTTGCTTGAAAAAGAGTATTTCTACATTGCATTATTGATACTCTTACTTCAGTATGAAATGTGAGCACCAAAGCCTCATTAAGGAGGCTGAAATCATCACATTTTTCAATCACGTCTCAGTGAGCAGGAAAATATCGACATTGTTTGACATGATAATAAATTCTGTGCTGCAGTGCTGAGCGACTTGTTATTGAGTGACCTAACTTTATATACAGCGTATAATGTTTTATATATATTTATTTGTATTTTTTTTGGTGGGGGGGGGGATTTTATGCCTTTATTGATAGTACAGTGGAGATCTGACAGGGAATGCGGAAATGACTCGCTGTTATATGCTTGCATCAGAGGCAGAGCCTATTTACTGTTCATGGTACGCGCCTTAACCACTATAGGCCATCGGCACCCCTATAACAGGCACCCCTATAACAGGGACCCCTATAACAGGGACCCCTATAACAGGGACATCTTAATTTGGCTGCATGGGAGCTGTGCATGTGGATCTAGTCTTATTCAGGGGAGAATGATGGACATAGATCAGGTTGTTAACACTCACCCCATGAGCATTTTGAGTAGGCCTATTCCACATACTGTTTCCAATGTAAAAGGATTGAACGTTTAAAGAAGCAAATCAAAGAGGTTTTGGTTCGATGGTGTGGTGAAGTTTAAGTAGTGGACTGTACTGTTCAAAATCAGACATCCTTCCACAAGGGGGAGTTAGTGACAGCAGAGGGTGCATGGTGTTTTCTTTTTAGTGTAACAGAGAAGGGAGTGAAGAAGCGGTTGGGTTATTTAAGGATCGCCACAAAGTTGCAATGTTTGTTGGAAGGAAGTTAGGAGAGGTGAAGGCAGTTTGGGTGGCTAGAAGTGGAATTGTAGTCATAGAGTGCAACTCAGAGAGGCAGATGATGAGAGCAATGTCCATCAAGAAATGTGATGGTTGCAATGTTGAGTGTTTGAGAGTTAAATCAAGCATGGGGGGTGCTGGGCGTGATATGTGGGGAACCATTTCTCGATCTCATTGTAGTAAAGAAAGTCAAGAGATTGAATCGATTCAGAGAAGGGAAAAAATAGGAAAGCCAGTCGTTATGCATCACATTTAGTGGAGATCTCCCAGAAAGGATATATGTTGGATACGTGACTTATAAACTCAGGCCATTTGAGAGAGGTCCTCTAAGGTGTTTTTGCTGCCAGGTATATGGACATGCTGCGGTAGTATGCAGAGGAGTCAGGATCAGGAAATGTGGTAAGTGTGGAGAGGAGAAGTGCGTCCTGTACATCAGAGATGAGTGAGCCGACTTGTATGCATTGCAAAGGCAGTCACTATGCAGGGTCAGAACGTTGTCCTAAAAGAAGAAGAGAAGAAAGTGTAGAAATAGAGGAATAGAGTAGAACTTATGCAGAAGCAGTGAAGAGAATTGAGGGAAACGATGCAAGGATAACAAAACACAAAATGGAGGAAAAGGCGAAGGGAGATGGTCAAAGCTCTCTGCTGCCCCACCTGGCGGAGTCAGGTTAGGTCAACAAAAGAAAGTTCCTGGTGAAATGAGAAGACCTTGATTTGACCCTGTGTCTGAGTAGAAGTAATGGAATATAGCACGAGAAGGGGATCACTTTGGGTGGACTTTGTACATAGTTTTATGGAGTTTAATAATATTACAGCGCAATATCATCCTGAACTATGGAGGGCAGAAATACGCAGTTGCGTCAACACTGCCGGAAACCCCAGAAGAAGAAGAAGAAGAAGAAGAAGAAGGGATGCAAACAGCCATGCACTTGGGAATGACAGCACAGCTTGCTGTAGGTTAGCCACATAAGAAGCATGCCTCTACCTAACTTGTTAGGATGAAGACCATCACATGAAAATGAAGAGTGGTCCCAGAAGAAGTGAAAATTGTCAGTAAAACCAATGAGTGCTACAGAAAGACTGGAGTCAGATGTGAAGACTAAAGCTGCAGCTACAGTAAGTCACCCAAATCCACTATCCTGTGGGGGGATCAGTGGTTTACCTTGTTGAGCAGGTCAATCAGGCGAATAACGTTGGGTTTTATTCAGCTCAGATTGTTGATGGATGGGGGGGGGGGGGGGGGGGGGTGTGTCACTGGAGTCAAAGAAAAAGTACTAATCTTTTTACACTTGAGTAAAAGTATCAATACTGCAGTGTAGGCCTACTTTTAGGCCTACTAAAAGTCCGGAAATCTAAATGTACGTAAAAGTGCAAAATTATTATTGGTATCAAAATGTAAGTACCATAAGTAGACTGTACTCATTATGCTACCTTTACTTAAATAAGAAATCTGAGTACGTTTCCCACCACTGTCTGATAGTGTTAGGTGTTTATTGTGCTCCCTGGGTCAGGCGGTGACAGTCCTCACTGGTGGCGAGGTGAGCAGAGTGGAGGCATGACATTTATGGCATGGAGGTGGTCACTGGGGAGAGACAAACAGAAGGAGGTCATGACAGGAGGAGTAGTGTTGATGCCTTTGGTGTGGTATTGTAGTCAGCAACACAGAAAACCGCAAAATGTACACTGCGAGGTCACCACAAGGACCCCACAGCGGTAGACCGGTTAAGAACATACTGATTCTGAAAATGTCTTCTAAATCTTAACAGTTTTCTCAGTGGTGCTCAAACCTTTTCATGTCAAAGACCCCCAAAATCATATGTAAGCCTATTTGTCCGCTGGCCCCCATCTCAAAATGTTTTGTTCCAGGTAACCCCAGAAGCAAATGTTTGCTTTAAAAACAATATGTGGTACATATAATATAATATGCAGATTGGCTATATTTGTACAAGTAACAAATGGCAAAAATAGCCAATCTGCAAGCTGACAACTTGTCGCATTGTGGTGGTATTGACAGCTTGACCGTTCTGAACACCCAGTAATTGACCTCTCTTACTGTGTTAAAATATATCTCAAACAACCGGAATCTATTGTTGATGAAAATGTGGCAAATACACTTTTTGACCTCAGACACAGCAACACCTCTACTGTACTATACAGTTGGAGGCCATCGATATTGTCCTTTTCTTTTTGCTGAGTTTTGCGTGATCTGCGCAAAAGGACAGTTAACCCATTTTGGGCGGGAACCCCTTTTGGTGTTTTAAACATTATGTTATAATTTAGCTATTGAAAAATAGCAGATCTACAAGCTCGCTACGAGCTTGTAGGTCTGCTATTTTTGAAAAATCGTGAAAATATTTATTTCAGAAAACTGGAGGATTTAGAAGGATTTTTTAAAATGTTGAGGTCAGGCCTAAATGGGTCAAATGATAAGGGACAATATCGGTGGCACCCAACTGTACATGCATGCAAGTGTCACTGTATGTATACAGTCACCGCTATACTATGTTGAGACTGATGGGAGCTATTTGAGAGCTTTATTTTACTCTATGGGACAGCAACTTTTCTACAGAGAGATAAGAGAGGTCGAGAGTGGCACCATTCAAACAGGGAAAGCATCTGTGTCATTTTAGATGTATTGTTGGCTATTGGCTAAATCTTGAAAGTTTGTGTAAATCTTTGACTAGATATTTTTATATACATTTTGAACTCAAATCTTTGCTTCCGGGGGTCCCTGGAACTAAATATTTTGAGATGGGGTCCGCAGCAATACAATTTTGCAGGTCCTTGAGATAAAATAAGTTTGAGCACCACTGATATACTGTAGCAATGTAAGTATTTTCAGAAGACTGTTCAGGTCTTAATGGGTTAAATAATATATTTGTGGATTTTTTTTGCTTTATGGAGTGACAGGAAATAGAGGGCAGGGAGGTGGGATGATGTGTAAAAGAAGTTCCAGAGCTGGAAATCAAACCCGCAACATTTTACTTAATACAATAGTGATCGATACATGATGGGATTAAGCTACTTAGTTAGACACTAACCACTTTGTTTAATTGTATTTTTTTCGCTTTGAATCACTGTTGTTTGCTGTTTTGTCTAACCACAATGTAAACATGATCCTTGTGATTTCTCTGGATGAGGAGATGTTTGTTTTGAGCATATTGGATTTGCACACACGCTCGCACACACACTTACTTCTACTTACTGTAACACTTTGTATGTATTCCTCGATCCCTCTGATAATAACATCAGCTCCCATCTTTTATGTTAAACTGACCTCACCAAGTCATCTTTAAACCACTTAATCCCCCTACTTTATACGTCGTCATACGACGTGTAGGCCTATAAGCTTGTGATATTTGCTATTTTTCAAACACAAGTTGTTGAAAAAATAATAATAATAGAATAGCCTTGTTGAAAGTCGTTAAATTGAGGAACCTTATGTAGCAGATTCTCATTCCAAGCCAAGACATATATGTATAATGTATCAAATTCTAAGACATATCGTTGCTGTCAAGCCACACGTTTCCATTTTCAACTTTTTTTCCTTTTTTTGGGAAAGTGATGCCCTACTTTGTTATACACAAAAGGTAATTCAGTAATTGGGTCTCCTGATCAAATGACAAGGACAAGTCAATTGCCACGGACACAGTTGTCCGTGTACAGACATATCAATATAGAGAAAGGAGGTTTCTGCCTGGGAGAGCATGCATGCATGACCCTGAAGTTCTACTGCACATGACACCACTAGCGTTACCTCCTGCTAATGACTGGGTGTATGCATTGACTATACTCATTACATCTGCTCCAGAGTCCCACAGAGAATACATTTGAAAGGTATGGATTATGCACCTGGATTGATTTAGTTTATCCTCCCACGTACCATAAAGGCCATAGTCAGTTTAGTCACTCACCAGGTGGATGTGGCCGTGGGAACCATTGGGGACCAACAGTACCCCTCCCCCAAAGCCTGCAATCAGAGTACTGTAGCTCTGGTCCATCACACCTTTCATATACTGCAGGGAATCTCATATTGCATGATGAGGAGCTTGGCCACGTTCCACTGGAGTTTACTTGACCTGAGCAGCCAGTAGCATCTTGATCGTTCTTTAAACTTGTACCTTGTGGTGTGTAATAATGTGGAGGATATCTTAAACACCAAGAGGAATAGAAACAACTGCCACCGTAGTCCTAAATGGCATACTAGACCGTGTAGCATATGATCATGTACCATACTGTTCTGTGCATTCTACCATTTTCTGCCTCGTGAAGCACTTTTCCCAAGACAGTTCCCCCTCCCCTTGAGGGCAATAAAAGATTCCATTATAGTACATCACCTTAAAATGTGTTTTGAAGTGGGTGATTTAAAAAATGGACTCAGTCTATTGTTTAATGTAAGCTCCGCTTTACGGTGATGACAGTGTTGCATGCCGAAAATAGCTGATCTACAAGCTTGTACAGTAGATCTCCCATGTTCAGCCGTCATACTTCATCATACTCTTCTTTACTCTTGACTCTCTACTCGTCACTTTGTCTATTTTCTCAGAAACCTCATGAAGAACTGCAGATTCCTGCATGGTGTGTATTCCTTTGTCATTTTGGTTCCAAAACGACTCTTGAGGATCTCAGCTAGAGCTGGCTATATAAAAGCAATCAGCAACAGCCCGTGCTGAGTAGATAAAATCGGGATGATGCAGCAATGAGGGATTTTTTTTGTGTCAATAACAGGTCTGCAGACTTCTGCACAATCTGAAGCCTGACCATGGCTTGCTATCTGAGAGAGGAAATGTGCAGGGAAGTGGTGCTCAGATCTTTTACAGATCATTTTTTTTAAGCCTTGAGAAGCCTTGTCAATGGTTCTGAGACCCAGTATAAAAATGCTGAAGTAAAAGGCCTGTATTAGTCATCTTAGGTATCAAAGTAAATGTACTCATTATGAATGAACCATTTCACTATTTTGGTCAACTTTTTTTTCCGAACATGGTCAAAAAATCTACAAGCTCAGAATGCAACACGGTGTGAGCTTGTACACCTACTGTAATCTGCCATTTTGTACTGTACTGTACTGTACTGTACTGTACTGTACTGTACTGTACTGTACTGTACTGTACTGTACTGTACTGTACTGTACTGTACTGTACTGTACTGTACTGTACTGTACAAGCCCTCCTCCCTGGCCTGTGTGTTTGTGTGTTAGGCTGTGCAACAGTGACACTTGGTGGTGAACAAACGCTATAACGCTATTTCCGTGCTCGGACAGACAGACCCATGGGACAGACCCAGAGACACACATAGCTGTCTATGGGAGTGGTTGCACCACTCAGAAAATATTCTAGCAAAGTAAAAGCAACACAAATTTGTACTTAAGTACAGTGCTTGAGTAAATATCGGCTACTTAGTTCATTTCCACCACTGATAGGGATGATGTATAGTCAATAACATGGGATGCAGTACGGTTACGCTGTGGCGTGCCATTTGAGTGAGGAATCAGTGTGAAGGGTAGGAAGTGATGCCACGTCAGCAAGCACCAGTATATGAGGAAAATCATAAACACAATCACACTAAATGCTACCATTATGGAATTATTGAGTCAACAGAATTTTTGCCCAGTTTGTCTGTTTCTCATCAGGAATGTGCGTGCGTGCGTGTGTGGCAGTGTAGCTGTGTGTGTGTACGTCCGCGCGTGCACACTCATGAGTGTATTTGCATGTGCATGGGAGCACCGAGGCGTCGCTCACGTTGTTGTGTTTCATCTTGCGTGCATGCGTTCTGTGTGCGTGCATGTTTTTCAGTCCCTCGTGGGAGATGCGTCGCATCCTGAAACATCTTTTTCTTTGACGGCCATTAGTCTCTGTCAGCGGGCATCTGGGAAAGCAAGTCAAGAATATAATGCGATGTGAGAGCCCTCTATCAGTACCCAGAAACGTCACTGACAGACAGTGCTGGAAAGTAACCAAGTAGGCTACATTTACTCAAGTAAATACTTACTTAAGTATATCTTTGAGGTGTTTGTACACCTCAGAGTATTTCTAATTTCCAATACTTCATTCTATTCGCTACATCTCGTATCCAAATATTGTACTTTTACTCAGAGCTCCTCTCCAAGGAGAGTCACTAGGGGGTCCAGCCACCAGGTGGCGCAGATGCACAGAATATTACATACACTGAGGTCACTGACCCTGCCCCTCAGGTATATAACAGGGGGCCCCACCTTGTGATGTTATTCCTCCATCTTTCTGCTGTAGAACGCACTACCTTGTTAAAGATGGAGTGCCGTGATTTGTTTTACTATGGAGTTAACATTACTGTAATAGACCCCCAGGTGTGGTTAGAATATTGAAATATGTCTTCCCTGTGTATTTTTGGTATCTCAAAAGGCCCAATCGAGGCCCAGGTCAAAAGTCCCAATCGAAATTACTTTGATATAGTGACATCACAATATCATCCCATCCCCTAAGCCCTCCCCCTTTATCACAGCTGTGGGTGCGGCTTCAGTTCAGGTGGATCACCAGCCATCACCACCCACCAGGCAAACCAGGCATACTTAATGAACTGGTGGGCCTGTCCACATAAAAACATAATTTTAACACTTTCTGTACACTTTTTTTTTTTAAATAACCTTCCTCATATAAGTTGCCTCTAGTGACGGGGGAGCTGCCAGGGCCGCTCCTAGAGGACCCCCAGGCCGGAGCCACTAAAAGCCCCTCCGAACCCTGAGTCCTCACTCTGGCTAGAACATGGGGGATCAGTTGTAGCGGTGGGAACGCGTAAAGCCGGCCCTGAGGCCGTGATGTGCCAGCGCGTCCAGGCCTAGGGTTGGTGAGCCCGCTATACGGAGAAGAACAGTGTACATTTCCTGTTCTCCTCTGAGGCGAACAGGTCCGCCACTGGTGTCCCGAACTTGTGCCAGACATGGTCCGCTACCTCGGGGTGTAGGGACCATTTGCTGTAACGGAGCGGACCCCTGGACAATACGTCTGGCTAAAGGATTCTCCGCCGCTAGGGAAGCCTGCCTATGTAGGGAGGTGGCGCCCCCTAGTGGACCAGATAGTTTTTTGCCGTGACCCATCTTCCCAGTGGCCTATAAGCCCGCCACAAGGCCTTGACACCGTCCCACTGTGTCGGAGAGCTCTTGAGCTACGGCTATCAGTGGGCTCAGTCCCAGGACAGTGATGTTGTTTTTTTGTTTTTGTTTCGGGCATTGCCTTTATTACAGAAAGTACATCTGTGTTGGTACAAACAACATCTGGAGACTCGACTAGAGGGCCACCCGTGGTGGCGACCTGCGTTAGCTTATAGGAGCTAAACCCCGGGCCGGCTAGAGCGATCGTCTGTCGACTGAAAGCTAAAGCTATGAGCTAGAAAGGCTGTGGGTTAGCTAGCTAACGTATGTCGATTGAGAGCTAAGCTAGGAGCTAGCAAAATCGGTCTTGGAAGAGCCACCCATCGACTAATCTAATATACGGCAACCTTCTCCATGTTTCTTCACTAGTCCAATCCAGAAGAACACAGTTTGCCGGCCACTGCTACAGAGCTGACAATGAGGTTATATCTTCCCTTCTTCTCTGGAGTCCTGCCTCAAAGCAGACCAGAGGTAGAAAACTGTCGGTCCCTGATGTCATTGCTAGGGACACATGCATCAGTAAGCAGGAACTGGGGATGGCAATGAAGGACCGTAAAGTCTGGCGTGGCATTGTGAAATCTATGATCTCGACCGTGGTCGAAAAATGATGATGAGGAGCTAGCAGCGCTGGTCTGGCAGGTAAACAAGAGGGCCTATCGGCTAATCGAGTCCAACGCTAGATGGAGAAGAGCAGCGGGTAAGCTTGTGGCCGGTCAGGCTACCGTCTAACAACTGGGAGCCAAGCTAGGAGTTAGCGAGGAATCTAGCTAAGCAGTAAGCACGGCAAGTGCTAAGAAGGAAGGAGAAGGAAGGACAACTCGAGACAACCAAGTTTTATCTTCCTGTGTAAGAAAGACTTAGTCAGTTCTGCTTGTTCGCGAGTGAGAACCACCGGTTCGAGGCTGCGAAATTCCAGGTACAAGCTGAGAAACTCGTCCATTCTAGGGAATAAAAAAAAATCAACAGCCGCGGTGGTTATTAGTGCCGTGATCCCCCCCCCCCCCCCCTAAAACATGATCATCAGGTACTATGATTCTACTATAACAACTCCAGACCTAGGCCATGTGGTGCTGGGGGTTGCTACACGTTAAGTGACTGATACCTGGCTGTCACTAGTACACTAAGCTAGTACACCCTTCCAGGGTGCCGCATGTGCTGCGTTCGTACCAGATGCGTGCATGTACGTGCGGGGCCTTGGATCGAATCCTATCAGCCCGTGGTGGTCATAAAAGGAGGTGTATTCTCCCCATAGTGACTCTCTATGGAGAGGAGCTCTGATTAACTTCAGATTACTTTAGTAACCTCAGTTATTTAAGCGACTCGAGAAGGAGAGTCACTCTCACTACCCTTCTGCTTAACACGATGCAGAAAGCTGGTTGATAGGAATAACGTCACATGGTGGGACCCCCTGTTATTATACCTGGGGGGGCAGGGTCAATAGAATTGTTTGTGTATGTAATATTATGTACGTCTGTGTGCCACCTGGTGGCTGGACCCCATAGTGACTCTCCTCCTCGAATAGCTCAATTAACTGAGGTTACAAACGTAATGCGAAGTTACTAGTTACTTTGTAGATTTTGATCATTATTACAAAGCATACAGTAACCACTTCAGCCCTACAGTATATACATTTTGGCCATTTGAAAATAGATCTGCTGTTTTCAAAAGATGTTTATACATTTGAAAACTTGGCATCCTGTATGAGTACTTTTACTTTTGGTACTTTAAGTACATGTTGATGCCAATACTTTTATACTTTTACTCTGGACTTTTACTTGTAACAGAGTATTTCCACAGTATATTACAGTATTGATACTTTTACTCAAGTGAAACATGTGAGTACCATTTCCACCACTGATCACTGACAGGCAGTGGCTGTCACGGCTGATGGCTGAGCGAGGCATATCAATGTAAGGCAATCATTCTTCATTTTCCCAAAGGGGGTGCCTCTTTGCTATTTAATAAACACACTCCAGGGTCTGTTATTTGGGACTCTGGAGTGTGCCAAATTACGGGGGAAAATGCTCTTTTTGTGTTCTTTGGCAGCGTGAGTGCGTGAGCGACGGGAGTTGTGAATGCAAACAGACGCTGATGAATAGCCTTGATGGAGGAGTGGCTGGCACTCCTGCTTTTTGGAAAAGCCAGCATGGTGGCTAATCATTTAAAACCGTGGGTCTTAAACTGGGGAGAGAAGGGGTGGGGTGGGGGGGTCTTCAGAATGTAATTACTACTGTGGGGGCTGCCAGCATCCCCTGTGTAATAGCCTAACAGGATGCTTTTGGGGTTTTGTTTTTCGCCCCCAAAAATGTAAATGTCTGTGAAAATACATATTAACACCCCGAGCGGCAAGGACGGAGTTCTCCGTTCTATCAATTAGTAACGCCCAGCGCTCAGGACAGAGATTAAATTAAAAGGACGGAGATTCATTGATATCAAAACCGATCGCATCGCTCCACAGGCTGGGAGCGTCTGTTGCGCAACATTCGATGTCATTTCCGGTTGGGACGTCATCGAAAATGTTCCCCCCCATTTTAGCCGATGAGACCGAAAACCTAAAACCTGAATAACTCTTGATCTAAATCATTCCGTCCAATTCTAAGCAAAGATTATGTATGATTTTCTTTTTTTAAGGAACATTTTCGGAAATAATGGGTCTGTGCCTTAGAGTATATATTAAGGCTGTCAAAGTTAACGCGTTAATCGTGCGTTAACTCAAAGTCCTTTTAACGGCGTTAATTTAATTAATGCGCGATTAACGCACGGTGAAGTTTGACAGAACGGTTGAGAGACGCATGCATGCATGTGAATGCAGGCTGCAGGCAGCCAGATTCCAATAGCCCCGCCTCTCTCTCACCCCCCCCACCCCCTCTCTACCATTCCCACTCAGTCCGTACTCCGGACCGTCACTGACTGCCCGTCAGTACTACGGAGGCATTCAGCTAGGCTGAATGGCTCGTTATTAATTAATTTGCTTCACAATGTGTTAGATCAGAAGCTCTTTGAAGTGGGCATTGGGCAAAAGCAAAACTATGGCAGTTTTGGTTGAAAAAACTAAGTTAGTTAGTTGTGAAAGCTTGATGCTAATCATGCTACACAGACCATGCTAATGAGTGCTAAAGCTAATGTTGACTTGCAGGAGAGAGTAGCCGATTGTGGGTGGAGAGAGAGAGGGGCAGGGCAGGGGCTCTCGTGTGTGGTGAGAGGTGTGTGTGTTGATGATTTTGTTTCCCTCTTCCATGGCATTTGCAATAAAGCAAGCATTCTCCCATGTTGAGTATTTAAAACTTGAAAAGCAGTGGTTCTGAACCAGTGGTCCCTGAGGGGATTCCAGGTGGCCCACAGCTAAATGATGGAGGGTTGGTAACCAAATGAAGATAGATCTTTAACTTTTGAGAGACACCAAGAAACCAAGTGGGTCCATTTGGTTAAATTTTACACTCTCAAGAGTTGGATAATTGTTAAACAAATGCATTACTTAAAGTTAATTTACAAGAAGTCTACACAATTAGAGAACTTAGAAAACATGTTATTTTGATCAACATTGGCCTGTTATCTCTCCTAATGGTACCAACATCAATACAGTTCTTTAGTTTGGGTCTGGAAGGCTAAATGTCATCAAATGGTGGTCTGTGGCTCAAATGCAGAATAAATAATGGACCTTGATATGAAAAATCTTGAAAACCACTGATTTAAGGTATATTTAGAACGGATACAAAATATGCGATTAATTTGCGATTAATCGACGATTAACTATGGGCAATCATGCGATTAATCGCGATTAAATATTTTAATCGACTGACAGGCCTAGTATATATATATTAATAGAGACGGCACCGAATTTCTCCTCCCATCCACTTGCATTAAGTTGCTCAAAAGCACATGAGGCGATTTCACTCTTCCTTTCGGGTAGGAACAGAGTGCATTCTGGGATGGATTGGGCCAAATCGTGAATGCGCTAGCCATTGACTATCATTGCACAGGTTCACGTATGAAACAGCGTTCACGTGTCATTGGCCCAATAACATGAACGTGCGCAATGATAGTCAACAGACCAGCGCTGGCTCGAGCTGCAATTCCAAATTCGGCCACTATGTCCATTTCGTGTCAGGGTTTCCTCCGGGTGCCGTCTCTATTAATATATACTCTAAGGTCTGGGCCCCCAAAATTGTCCTAACCCATTGTTTGGGAAACAGTCATCTAAAGTAAGCCAAGACACCAAACTGGTTCAGTGAAGCATGTACAAATATTACCGGCAGAGAAGTAGATCTTATTCATGTCAGAATGTATGTACTTTTGTCTACATTGTGAGGGGGGAAAGTGTGAGAGAAATATGCAAATGCAAACCCCTTCCATGCCATGCCAATTTCCTTGTGGCTGGAAAAGAAATCTACCTCCACAGCAAAGTCAGTAAATTGTCACAAAGATTGCAAAAGAGCAAATATGGAAATGTATGCAAAAATGTGTGGCCATGCATGGTGACCATTTGTTAGTTTCTTGGACAGAATGCTTTTGTGGCTTATTCTCCTCTGTGTTATTGCTGGCGGTAGGTAGGCAGGCGGACGGACGGACGGACGGACGGACGGACGTCCGTCCGTCCGTCCCCCAGTTTAAAAAACTGGGGGTGTGGAGCAGCTGCTGACAGACTGCTCCACAGACAGACAGACAGACAGACAGACAGACAGACAGACAGACAGACAGACAGACGTCTAGGTGCAATGGGAGCATGTGCACAGCGGTGCTGGGGAGAGTGAGGGGAGTTGTGAATGAGAAAACCTGGGGCCCTATTTTTGCCTTCATCCCTAAACTTCTTTGCCTTTTTTCAGTATTTTGAAAAACATTTTTGAATAGTTCAAATAGCCGATCTATAAGCTCACAACGTGTTGATAAAGATGTGTTAGTTGAACAATTTGAAAATAATTTTCAAAATGGTAAAAAAAAAAAAAAAAAAAAGACAATGAAGTTTAGGGAAAAGGGGTAAAGTCACGGAAAAAATAGGACCACTGTAGACCTACTGTATGGTTTGGGATCTGGAAGTGGAGGAAGCAGAGGAACCATGAGGAACGTGATCCAACAACATGAGGAAGCGGAATTGGTTCCATTCCACTTGGAACTGTTTCCTGAACCAGTTTATCAAAGATTATGTGGACTTCACATCTGCTAGACATTACATTACCACCATAACTCCATTTGGTTCCATTTTGTACACTCTCAGAGTTACAAACCTTGTAATGTCCATTTGGAACCCCCTCAAGTAACCCAGAGGGTACATGTAAAGGACCTCACTTTGAGAACCACTACAATAGAGAATGCAATAGTATATATGATTTGAATTTGTGTTTATCAAACATTATAAGGTCAAAGATATAAATATATTGAATTATTAATGTGAACTGTTCTGGAATCAGACTCTTAACCCTGCAAGACCCGGATATATTTCTAGTTGCAAAAAACAGATTTCAACCTTACTACTACTATAGGACTTTGCAGAGGAATCATAAAAATCCCACCTGTGTAATCATCGTACATCATCGTATATCATCATCAAGAATGGTGGTCCCTTATTGGCCAAGGGTTCCCACTGACATACATATGCCGATTTGCTCAGACACATCTGACGTAAATTATCCGTTAATTGTCAATGGCAGTTGTAATGTTTGTTCAGACAACACAAACATTAAAGCTGTATATAGGGGCTATAGCGCCTCTCAAAAATTCTAAAGGATCCGAAAATGAAACATAAACCACATCTACTTACATCAACATCTCACCCAGGTTTATTTGTGATGTCTTCGACTTTGTGACTTACAAAGGCCACCAATAAAGCCCTATATATTCATACTTTGTCGCAGGATGGTGTCTGTCGGATGACAGAACAGGCTAAAAACTCTTCTGCTTCGCAGCTCAGCAAACACATTAACAGAACTGACCCTATAAAGAAGAAGCTCAATGGTATATCTCTTGTGTTACGGTAGCTCATTGCACACAAAACATTTGCCCTCAAAGTAAATATCATATAAAGCCCCCCCAGAGCTTTGAGAGAGTTGCAAAATTGCTAGGCTAAGCACTCTGTACATGCTGATGACACCAGGAATGGTACTGTACAACTGTATACAGTACATGCTGTCCTGTTCTGTCCATAGAGATCCATCCTCTATATAGGCTACTGTACGTACAGGGTGCATGCATGGACTCACAGTCACCCAAGGTTTAATTCAAGGTTATTTATTGTCAGTTCCATATAAATACACAGCAAAAATATAGTTTTTCCCATGCATGTGCAGCGTACATGTACTGGAAACAACAGACAAGAAGAACAAAAAAGTAAAAAACACTACTAAACAAGTCCTTTAAAGCAGAAATAACATGCATTTTAAAACTGTTTTTAATATTTAATATCATATTGTCTAGGTCCCTCAAACTTATTTCTAATGGTTTGAGCCTCAATCACCACTCTGATATAACCAGTCCTTGTCATTTCTTTCTGGACTTTGAAAGCAGTTTTAGCTGCAATACCACAATGTCCTGAGGTGATATGCAGATTATTTAATATTTGAGTCATTATAATACTAATGCTAGATAAAACCAGGCTTATTTCCATTCCATGCCAGCTTGGAAAATCAACAATGTAACAATTGTAAACAAAGTGGAAATGCAAATTTCGAACTGAAGACTAAGAGGAGGAATTATACAAAGTAGGGTGACATTGATGACATCACTGTTGTAATCTAAGTACTGGACCCTCGTCTGGTTCTGACAGACGGGTAGTGTGTGCAGGCTGGGTGGTGTGTGACAATCCTGTTGAAGTATTCCTTTGGTACGGCGACTGCGGCGGCGGGTACCCGGGAGAACAAATTAACGAGACACGAGACAGTATCACGCTAAGGTTCACAAAGTTTATTACACAAACAGGAAACATATATAGTGCTGGATCATAATGACGTGACAATAAGATATGAGACAGAAGAACGTGCCTACTGCAGCAAGGCTGACCTTGCTGCCGCCGAGATGGCTCTCGTAGCCTATCTATAAAGTATGCTACAGTACCGGCAGTACACAATACATATCAAGTACACTGTATCTCAAGTTCAAGTACATAGACTAAGATGTACTGTGCATGGGCTAATATCATAACAGTCATGATGAGTACAAAATCAGTTGAGCTGTTCCTGAGAGCAATTTCCATGAAAGCACCCATATGATATGAAAGCCTAATTGTTCAAAATTGGTTATTTGTGAGGATAGAAAACACATATGGGAGCCCCAAAAACACAAAAGTAATTGAAAAAGTTAAATTTAATGTTATAGGTCCTTTAAAAAGCACACAAAAGAGACTGCTTGTACAGTGTATAATAGCTGTGAATGTATAGAGGAGATGTGTGAGTCAACATTAGAGAGAGAGAGAGAGAGAGACTGCTGCAGTTCAGTCCATGGTGAGTTGGGTTCAGTTCCATATCAGCCAAATGTACAGTACTGTAATATGGTCCATTAACACATGACGTTCCCTCCCTCCTATTTTCATTCTTTTCCCTTTCCTTCACTTAATCTGCCCTTCCTCCATATCCTACTATCCTTCTGCTCCATCCCTCCGCTCACAACCTCCGCTTTCTCTCCCCCTCGCCCCTTTCTCCCTGTTCCCCAGTTTGCCTACTCTAACCCTCTACCATTCATCATGCTTTCCTCCTCCTCCTCCTCCTCTTCCAGTTCTTTCCTTTGCCCCCCCCCCCCCACACTGGTGTACGTGCATTTACTCAAGTACATTGTCAGGTCCTTTTTTTTTTTTGGTACTCCAGCCATGCACTGATGAACCCCCTCCGCCCGCCCCCCCCAAACAAACTTGACAGTTAACTTAACGTTATTAAATAAAGAAATGGCCGCAAGATTGCAGGTTATCAAGTAGGCCTAACCTTTTTGCTGGGGGGGGGGGTGCTTAAAGGATTTAAAAGTAGCACAATCTCTTATTCCACGTCTGGCAACCCTGTACTATTTACTTAAGTAAAACATGAGTACTTCGTCCATGACTCCCCCCCCCCCCCCCCCCCCCTCCCCCACCTCTCTCTCCCACTGTCCCTCCCATGGCTCTCCCCTCTACACACCACTGCTGCTTTTTTCTAAGACCATCAATCTCCACCTTGTCGTTTCACCTCCTCCTGCCTCTCCTCTTCTCCCTCCGTCTCTCCTCATCTGTCTGCTCTCCTTCCTCTTCTTTCGCCTCCTCTCTCTTACACAGTGTGGAGTAATTTAGCAGCCCGTCGGCTAGTGAGTCTTGGGGCCAAGTCTGCCCCAGCCGGCACCACCCGACGCACCAGCAGTGACACGAGTGATTTCCCAGTGGGGACCGCAGGCACTCCTAATCACATCCTCTGGGACAACAAGAGATAGGGAGGGGGAGGACTGGGACAGGACAGGGGGTTGGGGGGCGCAGGAGGGGCAGGGGCGGGAGGGTGGGAATAACGGACAGATGGTGAAAAAGAAGACGAGAAGCCCATTAGGTAAACAGACAGTAGACTTGGACGTTGAAGACAGTTCGGGGGGAGGGTGGGAGGCATCGTTCAGGGTGAATTAATTTGACTCTGTTGGCCAGCCAGACGGGAAGCGTGTCGACCTTCGCGAGTCAGCCCACCCACCCACCTTTTTCTTTTTTTCAGAGATTGGCAAACATTGATTGGTGGAATGCTCCCCCCCCCTCTCCCCCTCTCTTTGGCTCACCTGTTCTAATTTTAGAAGAAAATGGTTGACTATATTCAACAGATGTATTAAAAGTTTTGCCTCAAACTGGGCCAAAGTGTGACGGTTTGCTGAACCTCACAGAAAAATCCCACTGGTGTAAAAATTGACTAAGTGTCCATTTGGTTCCATTTTGTACACTCTTTGGATGAACTTACTGCGCTGGAGTCAGTCTGTGCTTAGAAAAAACAACGGACAAAGAACTTGTTGAGGTATATGGTATACGCCCACAAGGCCCTGTCATTTTCAAATGTGCACAGCCATAATAGTCTGTAATGGGACAGACTATCTTATCTATAAATGCACCAAGTCTCTGTAGGTCTGTACGTACGTGTGTACGGCTGTAATCCACGTAACTCAGGAACCGTTCGCCCCACCGACTTCAAATTCGACACGCGCGTTCCCTAACCCCACAGGAGTGCAGTGCCCGGTGTGGAGTTGGTCGGACCCACGGTTGTCCAGAACCACCACAAAAGGCCTCTGCCCGGGCTCTGCAGTGTCTGCACCTGATCACCGCTATATCGCCATATATGGAGCTGACCTGTTCTGACATCATTCTGACATCTGACTCCATATTTGGGCATGCCTAACAAGAACTCCATATATGGGCATAAAAGAGACACAGACATGATAACTTGGTGGAGCATGCATTTCCAACTTGCATCGTTCCAAGTTGGCCAGTGCCCAATGGAACAAACATTCAACATATCAAATGACCTGATTTGGAGAGTTTAGAGATGCATGTAGCTAGCAGTTGCTTCCCATTTTCTTTGTAAAAACTTTTTTTGTTGTGGGGTCACTAACCTCGGATGCCCCCTTTGCACTCGCATGAAACCCAGCACAACATGTGAACCATTCACACAATCATGGAGGTGGAAAACCCATTTCTGCCAATGTTTTCTCACACAAATGTGACACATTGTGATGTGCTCGGTTGCCATGTGCTTCGGTTGCCATGTCGACGTCATTATGTCCATCTCCATATCTATGACTGTACACTGTACAATGTCATAGGAGCTATAGATTCAAATTATGACTATACACTCACTGTAAATTCAGCCTGATCTGACCGCCATTGACTTCCATAATAAAAACGTGGTACTGTTCTGTACACACAGACCCTCTTCTAGATGGCTCGCCACGGCATATCATATTCTTGAGATATCACATCAGAATTGTGAGGAGCAACCCCCCCCCCCCCCCCCCCCCCCCCACACACACACAATATCAGTACTTTTTTTAACTCTGTGATGAAAATGGGGCTGCCATATAATTTACATAGGCTACTGTGCTATAGACCACACGCTAAACAATGAATGGAGTACATACAGTATATAAATCACCTTGGGTGCTTCCCTTGGGGAAGTGTGTGTGCGTGCGTGCGTGCGTGCGTGCGTGCGTGCGTGCGTGCGTGCGTGCGTGCGTGCGTGTGCGCGTGCGTGCGGACAGTAGAGCCGTAGACATGGTCCCTAGCTGTGCACTGTGATGTATGAAGGACTGGACTGGACTGAAGCCATTCAAATTAACTTGCCCAATCAGTCGTGCCATGAATGATGACACAGGCGTGGGCGTCCAAGACGTGTGTGCCTGTTTGTGTGTGTGCAATGCATTCTATGTAGAAGAATTTATTATATATACGTGTTTATGTGCACACGTGTGCATTTTTTCCCCGACCCCATGCTGACATACAGTATGATTATATAGTACTGTACATACACCCCAGGAGAGTGTGTGTGTGTGTGTGTGTGTGTGTGTGTGTGTGTGTGTGTGTGTGTGTGTGTGTGTGTGTGTGTGTGTGTGTGTGTGTGTGTGTGTGTGTGTGTGTGTGTGTGTGTGTGTGTGTGTGTGTGTGTGTGTGTGTGTGTGTGTGTGTGTGTGTGTGTGTGTGTGTGTGTGTGTGTGTGTGTGTGTGCATGCTCGCAGGCACACGGGCACAGCATACCGTACCACCATGCACGTGTGACATGTTGACATCCTTTGATTGAGAGGGAAGGCGACCTCTCCTGTCAACGTGCACACCTCATTTAGGCGGAGACTAACATTCACATTACATCCCCCCCCCCCCACACACACACACACACACACACACACACTTCTGCCTGATTAAAAGATGGCGGCTGGAGAGATATATGCGATGACAGATCGGCAGCCTTGTTCATTAAGTATCCAGCTGACCAGCTCTGACTGGGACAGCTCTTGACAGCCGATGGAGACGCACGTCGATGAGAAGCCCACACTTTGTGACCTTTGTGGTCATTTTGACACCGTGTTCATGATTATCGGCGGAGCTCTCAGGACGCTTCCGCCGGAGAATCGCTGATTTGACAGAGACAGATGTTTTTTGTCAACTCACCCTCGGGCCAAACAATAGATGACGCACATCCAAATCAATGATTCGCAACTTTTTTTTAATTTAATTTTTTATAATTATTTCAAGGACCCCCAGTTTGATAATGCATTAAACCATGCAGTGGTTCTCAAAGTGGGGGTTATTGAAGGGGATCCCTCACAAAAAGGTTTAACCACTGTAACACTTTTATACTTTGGCTATTCAAAAAACTGCAGATGTACAAGCTCACGGTGTGTCACATTGCAATGCGTTGTGAGCTTGCTGTATTTGAAAACTTTCAAAATATCTTTGATATTCTGCTGGGGGTCCCTGGCACAGGATTTTACTGCATGTTTTTTGTGAGGGTACCTATACCTACCCTATAGGGGACACTGGGAGAACATGCAAACTCTACACAGGAAGGCCCTTTTCGCCAATCCCATCTAGGATATGGGCGTTGATGACGCAGGGAGAGAACACGAACCTGCGACCTTCTCGCGGTGAGGCAACAGTGCTACCGACTGCGCCACCATGCCCCTAACCTCCCGTCAACAGGCTTTCCACCTCGGAGGAAGGCCTGGTCTGTGTTCCAAAATCGCTGTGTCTGGAGCGGATGGTAAACTACGTCATGATGTAGTCACTGATTTGTTGTCAGCAGGCAGGAAACCACAAGGTGGAATAAGAAGTATCGATTCATAGTATAGATTCTGCCGTGTGGTTTCCTGCCAGATGACTACAAATCATTGACTACAACATGACGAAAGTTACCATCCACTCCCGACCGGATCATAAACCCGAAATGGAATGCTGCCCAGGCTACCATGCCCCTAGTTCTTCATGATATTGAGCAGTCGAGGCAGGCACGTCAAGTCTGTCCTACTATACACACATACACCCGCCGTTCACATAATACTGTCTGTAACTGTACTCCTTAGTTGTTCAACTATGGTGTCTATTTAAGAAGCAACTCGACACTGGGTCGGTCCTACATGGTCAGCATATCTTCTCTGCCACCACTGCTGCCAGCTTGTCAATGAACAAACACCCTGCACCTCTCCACTGTGTCAGCATGTCACACGACACGATGCGGCCTCATAGCATTACAATTTAGTCATCAAGAGTGAATTACAAGAAGATCTGAGTGAAATGGCATTTAGCAACCCTATTCTCTGTGAGTGCAAAGACACCCATTTGTATCTACTTCAAAGAAAATAGGACATGCAGGTCAAACCTAGATCAAACCTAGCATCTGTCATCCCATTTTATAATTGGCGAATGGGAGTGCAGGCACAGTATACTGTATATACTGATCTGGGATCTCCATGGTGTCTCCACTGCACTGACAAACAGACATCTCAATGATGTATTGTATGTTGTATGTTATGTATTTTTATGCAGATTTTTGTAACTGTATGTAAATAATTGTAAAAAGTTAAAAAAGTATAATAATTATTATTACTAGCCCTTACCCGTTGTGAGATATTGTCACCCACCCCCATCGCGATGGGAAAACGCGATGGAAAAAGCGATGAAAAAAGCGATGAAAAAAAGCGATGGGAAAAAGCGGTGGAAAAAAGCATTGAAAAAAAAGCGATGAAAAAAAAAGCGATGAAAAAAAGCATTGAAAAAAAAAGCGATGGAAAAAAGCTGTTGGGGGTACTGCGCCCTGGGTGCGTTTTTGCATTTCTAATTCACTAATAAATTCATTATTAATTTATAATTTGTTAAATTGGAAAAAGGGCTTCGTTAAGACCTCCATATTATTATGGTCAATGCCTGTGTGAAAAGTGGGAGCGATTGGTGCAGGCGGTGAGGAGATACGGCCAGTGTTTCTGACACACATTCAGACAGACATTGACTGAATTATAGTATGATGATGATGATGATGATTATTGTGAGAACAATACCTTCCATTATCCCATTGTAACTTTTCAGGAATAGAAAGCCTGCCATTTCTATTAGCTTGAAATCCTCATCGTCCTCATGCATATGCAATCTTCAATGCAGGCTTCATGCAGTGGTGTAAAGTAGCCTAGCTAAGTACATTTACAAGCGTTGTGAACTTGTAGATCTGCTCTTTTCTGCCCTGTCATACAGTACATAGCACACTTACATTTACTGATTTAGTCTCCAGGGTACCCTTCAGTAGATCTGCTATTTTCAAAGGATTTCTTTTATACATTTTGAAAACTCGAAATGGGACATTCTGCATAATGAGTACTTTTACTTTTGGTACTTTAAGTATTTTTTGATACTTTTGTACTGTTGTACTCAAATACATTTTGAATTCCAGACTTACTTGTAACAGTATTTCTGCATTGCATTGCAGTGGCACAAAGAGACAGACTGCATATAGACCGATTCAGAAACGGGTCTCATGGTCGAAGGCAACGTATTTCCTGTAGGCGGAGACGACATATCGGCGGTTTAAACCTGCACCTCTTCTACTAGAGTGAATGGAAAAGTGACTGATGTTAGTCTGCCTCAAACGTTACTCTTTTACCTGCTTTTTACTAACACTAACATAACATTACAAAGATGCCCAGAACATCGGGATGAACCTGTGTACTTTATGGCTGCTCCAACAGTAGTGGCAACATTAAAATAAAATAAAACGGAATGTCAAAATATCTACCGCGGTGGCTGAGACCAGAGCCATGGAGTAACGGTTGAGACAAAGCAGTGAAAGTTCCTGAAAGATACATAACGCCAGTCTTACCCAATACCCGGGGCGCTGTGGCTCAAGAGGTAGAGCAGGTCATCCAATGATCCATGGGTCGGCGGTTCGAATCCCGGCTCCTCCTGGCTACATGTCGAAGTGTCCTTGGGCAAGACACTGAACCCCAAATTGCTCCCGATGTGCTGGTTGGTACCTTGCATGGCTTCCGCCGCATGAATGTGTGTGTGAATGGGTGAATGTAATGCACAATCTATGTAAAGCGCCTTGGATAAAGGCGCTATATAAATGCACCATTTACCATTTACTCAATCTTTCTGTTTTATGAACACAATGCTGCTGTACTTTATACCTCATACTAAGCATTTAAAGTATGAGTAAAATACATTTCAAATTCCACAAATCAAATTTGTATGTGGAAAGTGAAAATAAACAATCTATACAATCTCAGATCTTGTAGATATGCTATTTTCACTAGCTTGGGTCCTTACCTGGGCAGACATCTAATTTGTCTTTTGGGTTTCGAGTTAAAACGTGAGGGGAGGGGAGGGAGGCTGTCAAAGGGTTACTTTGGCAAATGAAATAAATTGTAGAGTCACCTTAATGTGAGCACATTCCATTAAGTGCACCCACAGGTCTTGGAGGTTGCCATAGTGACCACCATATCTACCCGCTGGGGAGTTATTTCCCGAAACAATGTCAAATGTGTTCTGTGTGAAACAAGAACATGGGGGCTCCAGATGAGGAAACAATTCCCACAGGCTACTGTAAAATTAATACATAGAAATACGAAGTGCAAAGAGCAGGAAGTGATGTATATTACTGCCGAATCAACAAACTAACTGCTAAACCCTGTCTAACCTGTACACCTGTCTAAGGCTGCGACTAGCCATTATTTTCGTATCGATTATTCTGTTGCTAACTGTGTGTGTGCGTGCGTGTGCGTGCGCTTATAATAACATGCTAAAAATAGCGATTGACTATTAATCGATTATCTATCCATCTATATAAATTAAAGAAACCTGTGTCTGTCTGGCTGTCTGTGTACCTGTCCAGGTAGCCAACTTCAAACTTGTCGTGTGTGTCGCTAATGACCAGGGCATGGGTTGTGCCTAGTGGGAATTCGGTCAGACCAACGCATCGCGATGCATTGTGAGCTTGTACATCTGCTATTTTCAAATGTCCGAAACATATATAGGGCTGAAGTGGTTAGTGTGTGTGTTTATTTCTTTTTTAATAATCAAAATCTACAAAGTGTCTAGTAACTTATACGTTTTCATATTATTGTAGTGGAGTAAAAGTACAATATTTTCCTCCGAGATGGGGTAAAATTAACCTGACAGATGGTGGCAGTAGTGAGTTCACTCCTAACTCCATCTGGTCTCTAGCTCTCGGGCAGAGACGATGTACCCAAACCAGCGGATTTCTAACCAATCAGCAGCAGCTAGAGGCGGGATCAAGGCGAGACTGATGACGTATTGAAGCTGTGCCACAGTGCACATGTAAACACAACCTAACAGGACTACAACTCGAAATTATTATGGCGGTAGCAGTTTTTTGCCCTGCTGGTTTGGATTCATCGTCTCTGCTTGAGAGAGACCAAATGGAGGTAGGAGGAGGGAAGTTGTGAACTCAATACTGCCACAATCTGGCAGAGTCAGGTTATGGTAAAAGTACTAAAGTATTAAAAAACTCAAAATGAAGTAATGTACTTGAGTACATGTACTTTTCACACCACTGACTTCTGAAGTACAGATTGTTAGTCGGAGGCATTTAAAAATTGTGGGAGACAACATGTCTGGAGAGTCTAGCTTTCGCACATACACAGCTATCTGACAAGTGGTGACATATATATTTCCCAATCCCTCTGGCCAATATCCTGTGTACGTGCGTGCGTGTGTGTGTGCGTGCACACTGCACACACATCAGTCACACATTGCATCTGTTATAGCAGACGAAGCAGAGGGTGTGAACTATGTGTACTAGCGGTAGTACAGGTGAGAGGATGAGCCACAAGGTGTGGAGTGATGGAGCCAAAGGCTCAGAGGGTCTAAGAGGTGACAGGGTCCACCTGGGCAATGTGATGTCCATGTCTACAATAGTCTACACAGTGTACTCCATTAATATAAGACCCAATTACGATTCTACAAATTCCTGCTAATTAAAAAAATAATAATAATCAAAAATAGCAGATATACAAGCTCGTACGAGCTTGTATATCTGCCATTTTCCTTTTTGAATATCCAACACAAAAATCTAACACATGACACGGTTTTATAGTCTATAACAACCAAGTATGCTCTTTTTTCGAGCAAACCTATACACTGCCTTATTGCAGGAGATCTAACCTCAGCAGTATACGGACAGCTTTATCTATTATTACCCATCGATAATGTTTTTTGCGGCCTTCCCCAAGTATACACATAGATGCAGGACCAGGAAAAAAAGGATATGGGAGTCCAAGGCTGATGTTTTCTCAATTGACCAGGTGGGAGATGCCTGGGGCTGAACGCTATGCCCCTGTTGGACGCAGGGCTTTGAATTGAGCCTGTTACTCGATAAGTAGTCTCGTGAGCCAGACTGTTGCCTCCCACAATTTTCAATTGCTTCCGTCATATACTCTGGAGTCTGGAGCACAGTGGTATATATAGCCTAGCTTGCTGCTTGGCAGAAATGAAAATCAAAACCTATTTTCTCAAGAAATGAAATGACGATCAGATGACAGCTTCCTTTCTCAGCTTGTGCGTGTGCGTGTGCGCGTGTGCGCGGCTAGACTGATCAGCACCAAACGTTGCCTGCCATGCTGCTACATAAGTATCTCCACTAGCTATTTTTATCATAATATGATATAAATCATAATATGATAAAAATACCGGTAATGTCCTATACTGTTTTTTTGTAATGGCTTGCCTTAAGTGATTAATTGCAGTTCACCATCTCATTAGCCAGGTTTGGCTGAGACTGATGTCAGATATCGTTATGGATCAAGTATACTGCTGCAATGTCAGGGTGGGTACAGTGGTGGAAAGTCACATTTACTCAAGTACTGTCCTTACCACTTTGAGGTACTTTTGCTGGAGTATTTTATAAAAATGTCTATATATCCTTCTTCTTGCTAATAAAGTGATAAAAGCAAGATTTTGTTTTATACCCCTACCAATAGGATGGTGACCTGCATATTATGGTGACAACTCTATGTTCCAGGCTTCTGCAAGGTGTTTAAAGATAGCCGTCCAATAACCTTGTAAGCGGGGACATGACCAGAACATGTGTGTCATATTCGCTGGGGACATATGACATCTGTTACAGGTGTCGTGTATTTTCACACACAACTAACAACAAACTATACTAAACTAGAGAGAAATGAACTCCTTAGACTGAATAGCAAACTGTAGTCAGAAACCTCAGATCAGATCGAAGAAACGCAGGCAGAGAGAGTGAACTGGAGATCCATGTTGACCATTTTATTCAAACCAAAGACAAAGAGAGAGAGAGAGCTTCCCGCGGCCCTGACCCACGGGAGCTCCCAGCAGACTGACCGTGTGGCCAGTCAGCTAAGACTGATAACTTTTACAACTTTTACAACATGACAACATGTACTTTTCACATAGACAGAGTTGAATTATATAGGTGTGGTTAAGATTTACATAGAGATTGAGAAACACATTTGGTGCCTTCAAGGTTTCTTGAGACAAAAGAATGCTAAATGTCTCCCCAACACCTCAGACAGCTTCAAACAGTTTGAGAACAATGCCTGATTTGGCTGAGGTGATGGCTCTCCAGACCCAAGCCGACTAGACAATGTGTCTCCACACAAAATCTCCTTAGCAGTACCAAAATGTATAGTGTAATTATTGCAAATATAGCATTATGGCCATATGGACTATATCTATGTTACCACAATCCCCCCTTTCAACAGACTTACCGTCTGTTGAATACAAAATATATATAGTCCATATTCAACTGTTGTACACCCCCCTTGACCCCATCATAGCCTACCAAACATCAGGAAAAACAACGAAAAGTGACACATTACACAAAGTTCCCAAAATGATTACAACTGGTTCAGATTACATGTTCTCGTCCTCAAATGATTCTTCTTACATCCATACAATTTCATCAATGTACACCTTGCATCACTTTTCAACACATTAAGACACTCACAATTCCGCTGTCTGTAACTTCAAATCACTTTTTAAACGAATTTCACATAACCTTATCGATCAATGATAGAAATGACTGCACTTAAAACACATACTGACATTAAATCACAACACAATTCCGTCTTAACCCCTTTGTTTCACTTTGAAACACCCACTTTGTTGGAATAATTATTGGCCTTCAATCTTAATAACTAAACACCCAGTTTAATATGATATTAAGATTAAAACATAGCCGATAACATTCATTTTCGAATACGTTTTTCGGACATGTTTAATAATTCCATTTATATTTTGAAACTTCTCCTTCCATCGCACCCGTCTCGATCCCAGTCAGCGATTCCCTCCCGTCAAGGCCCGTTTTAGGTAGCTTCAAGACTTAAAGAAGAGAACGTAACCAGGGTACTTTTACCACGATAAAGGCTAAAAGTGTTCTTGATAATAACAAAAGAATCTTGCACGTCGTGGCAACTAACTGCCTTTAGTTGACTATTATTGTAAACTAAATTTCACACGAGAAAAGAATAATCAGCTTCATTAACATCAGACGATTTATACTGTAGCGTATGAGAGGGGCACCGGGATCTCGTTCGTCTGACACAGGGCATCAATTCATTTCAATAAAGCTAACATTATTTAACTCAAACCCAAATTACCCCATAGGCTCTATTTCTTGAATCAACTTCTTAACTAATTAAATTCGACAAAACACAGACATCAACATATGCCTACATATACGCTGAATAGACTTACATTTAAACACACTTTTTGAATACAGATAAAGACTATTGAATCTCTCCATAATGATAAAACTTCTTATAATGTTGCTCTTTTCATTGTCTCACCTCATGTCCGTTTCAGCCATGCTTGGTCAACCTGAGGCTGCATGCAAGTTGCAATCTTCTTTCGCACCGTCGCTGTTTCCACTGTCCTATCCAAACACAGAACCCATTCTCCCCCCTTCCAGACATTATATGAATATGAAATATCACATAATCGACTGGAAAGAAAAAGACGAACGCTCGTGTAGCTACAGGCAAGGTCGAAACAAAGACGTGGCGCAAAACAAGCTTGCAGATCCGCTGTATTTGAAGAATGAATGAAACCGTGGTCGCCGCTTGTGACCACCTCGCCGCTGATGAATTGAGCCGAGCGCTCCCTTCTCCCGGTGCACGCTGTGATGAACGCTCTCGGTCCGCTGCTTGGTGAAGGCCGTGAAGAGACGATCGCCTCCCTCGGGTTGGAGACCCGCTGCTCACCGCCGAGACATGAAAAGACGCAGGTCGCCCGCCGACGCGCTGTGGAGGTTTCTGACTACAAGTTTGCTTTAGTCTAGAGAGTTCATTTATCTCTAGTTTAGTGAGTTTACTGGGTTAGTTGTGTGTGAAAATACACGACAGCCTCGTCGCCGAGTCCAGGCCGCTGTTCATCGGAGATTCGGAGCGCACCGATTGCGCCATCGTCCCCCGTCGCTGACAAACGCCGAAGATCACTCGGTCCCGCTCACAAAAATCACCGCCCGAAAAAAACAATTAGACTGAAAAACTCCAAAGGCCGCCGGTTCTTTTTGCCTGGCACAAGAATGCACCAAAACACGGGATTTCGAAGCACCACTTATGTCGTGTATTTTCACACACAACTGACCCAGTAAAACTCACTAAACTAGAGATAAATGAACTCTCTAGACTAAAGCAAACTTGTAGTCAGAAACCTCAGATCAGATCGAAGAAACGCAGGCAGAGAGAGTGAACTGGAGATCCATGTTGACCATTTTATTTCAGACCAAAGACAGAGAGCTTCGCCGTGGGCCC
Source organism: Electrona antarctica (assembly GCF_951216825.1). Classification (NCBI taxonomy): domain Eukaryota; kingdom Metazoa; phylum Chordata; class Actinopteri; order Myctophiformes; family Myctophidae; genus Electrona; species Electrona antarctica. The sequence goes on along the minus strand of NC_136800.1, from coordinate 17,802,218 downwards.
TGAGCAGAAGCTCAGGAGCTCCATGACTGACCGCAGCACGCGGCCAGCCCAAGACTAGTAACTTTTCATTTACAACAGGACATGATATATAGTACTTTTGCAAAACAACAGTTGAATTCTAGGTGTGGTTAAGATTTACATAGAGCATTTGGCAGAGAGATAGCTGTCTCTCACAAACAATAGAATACCAATGTTGTCTCCCACACCTCACACGGCCTCAAAGGCTACTCCCTGCAGGTAGCCTGCATGGGAACCTCTGAAGTGATTGCTCTCAGAGACATGTTGGAGACATGTCTCTCACCAACCATGATCAACTTAGCACCGTGACCCAAATGTAGTCTAATTATTGACATAGAATATTGCAGATATAGAATTATGGCTGTATGGACTATATTTACGATTCCACACAGGAATCTGTGATTTTGGGGTATATTTTAGAAAGTTTGAAATTTGTGAAATAAATACGGTGGGCAACTTTAAATTGTATTAAGTTCAGCCTAGCGCATGATGTGCTATCATTCACTCTCATTAAAGCCCCTCCAAGACATGTTCCCAATCTGTTTTGAGTTTGTCTACAGAGATTGCTATATGTTTAGTGTAAAGCTTTGAGATTCAGCCTTTCCCAGACATGCGGGTATGTCCAAAATTGTGTCAATTAATGAATTGGGGAGGGCATTTGGGAAGGATGTATTATTATTTTTTACGAAATTTCTAACCTGGAAGTATCGGAAAAGATGAGAGTTTGCGAGGTTAAACTTCACAATTCACTGAAACTACAAAATATGTTTAAAGGTCCCTTAGCTTAACAAGGCCTGATCTTTGCCACAGAGAGAAGGCTGCATCAAATCTGGGTGGAGGAAAAAGGTGGTTGTTATGAATAGGACTATGGTTAGACATTCCTCTGAGTCCAAGGGCAACTCTGAATTGAGACCAAATTCTTAGAGTGGAGACAACAATTGGATTAGTTGAGAGTTTTTTAGGTTGAATAGGCAGCTTACATGAAAGTAAGGCTAAACGTGAGGTGGTAGGACATGACCTTGTTTAAAGTTCACACCAAGCCAGCGTACTGTAGGTTCCTGTATCCAAAGATTCTATATTTATATTACTTCTACTCCACTACATTTCATATATATATATATATATATATATATATATAGAGAGATATAGATAAATGACTTGTGAAATGGGACATTCTGCATAATGAGTGCTTTTACTTTTGGTACTTTTTTGATGCCAATACTTTTGTACTTTAACACTAGCGCGTCGGAGCGGTCAGGCTGACCGATTTTGAAATTTTGAAGTGGATTTTCTTTGCCCATGAAGTCCTGAGAAAGTTCCCCTTGCATGACTTTTTCTAAATGTTCGATTCAAACCATCTCTGTTTTTTTTTTCATCTGAAACGTTTTGGAAATATGATTTTAGACATAATTCTACTAAAATGTCTGCTCTTTTTCGGTCCGTGGGACCGCTCTTAGAGCCCTCACCCTTTCTCCCCCACAAGCAGTGCTTTTCACACCTCCCTCCCGGCTGGAGACGGGCATTGTTCAAGCTAATGTGTCATTTGCATTCCAACTAGCCTTCCACATGTAGGCAAACTTACATTACAAACTTACATAAACTAAATGTTGTTTTAGATGTTATATTTGTTATATGCGGTTTGCAGAAATAACGATGTCTGACTTTATTTCTCGAAACGGAAAAATAAATATGGTGTGTGGTATTGTTTCCACCAAGCGCATAGCTCAATAGATATAAATACATGTTGACTATACACGCCATCTTTATAGCATAATTATGTAAGGTGGCGATGATAAAAATGAATCAATTATCCTGGAATAATAAAGTTTATAGCATGGTCTGTTTGACCCGACCGACATTTCCTTGCATGGAGCGAGAATGTTCGCCGATGCGCGAATCAGCGCGATGCCAAATAAAAATGACAGTGTTTGAAATCAGTCCAACCCGATAGACGTCCCGAACTTCTAAATGTTTTGTCAGTAAGAAGAACAGTTATGTCCGTCCTTCGTCTGTAAACTTTTCTGCACGCGACCAGTGGAACTGATTTCCACGCATCACGGCTCTCTTTTTTTCTCTCTCCCTCTCTCTCTCTCCCTCTCTCGTGGAGAGGGAGAAAATATCCAAGTAACTGAAGGTGAGGTATGCGGAAGTGCATTTTAGATAACGCTGTAGCACTATTTGTGGCGGTGATGCGTCACATGACTTGATCTATCCTATGGTGTATATATAAACCGTGCTGCTGCTACGGACCTTTCTGCTGGCACAATAAATCAAATATATATAAATGACATCGATCATAGGCGGCGGGTATGTAAGGCTAGGCCAGGCTTAGCCTTCCCAAAAATTATGCTGGGTATTTTTAAAATATATATAGGCTAATATGTGCGCAGCATTATATAGAAGGCTAGCCACTCCCAACTCCTTTGTCTGTAGCCTAAACTTTTCTGATTTTCACGCACGCACGCACAGCTCTTTCCTTTTTTTGGCACAATCAATCAAATATATATTAATTACATCGATGTTTCCCCCTCTATATAAAATGACAATATATAACTAATGTCGTATTTCGTCTGAGCAATGTGCCTGGCTCTGGCAATAACGTGTGGTAGCCTATTGTATTGGCTCAATACAAAGTCGGACAGTGTTTGCTGCGCAAGGGTATTCAATATAGCGCTCACACGTCACTATTATTATAGTTTGGTAAACTGAAATAAAAAATAACTTTGAGTTGTCCTGTCTAGTTGAAACTGCTGCCTTGAATTCGTTGGAATGTAACATTTAGAAGACAATGGCAAGCCGTCAACGGGTGCAGAGAGAGGTGTGAAGATCATTAGACAGTGGGGGAGACAATGGCCAATCAAATAGCACGAAAAACACCGGTCAGCCTGACCGTTAGCCGTCATATTAGTAGTGCATTTTTTTCAGACATCCTAGTGTTAAGTAAGTAGCCTAAAAGTCCGGTCCGGTAGAATGTTTCTACGTTGCAGTATATTGCTATACTTAAGTAAACAATTCGAGGGCTTTTCCCACCACTGGGTGGGTGTGCCATCGGCGGGTATATTTATCTGTTGCACCTCAGTGACTGGAGGAACTCGCCACATAACCCTAATGACGTGCACCTGCTGTGTGCTCACTCACACATCAGTGATTCTCAGACATCCGCTCTGCTCCCTCACTAGAGGCCTTTAAGTTTGAATTGAAGACTAATTTCTTCACTGTGGCCTGACACTGATTGCGTAAATTGTAAAACTTTGTAATGCTTTTTAGCCCTTATTTATTTCTCTTAATGCATTATTTGTTATGCACCAATCTTTTTGTTTGTTTTCTTTCCGTTCTTGCCGTTTTTTCTTTCTTTGTTTGTCTTATTTTCTTTACTTTAACGGTACCTGTACAGCACTTTGGTTGACCTTTAGTCATAATATGTGCTTTATAAAAAAAGTTTGAGTTGAGTTCATTTGAGTTGAGACATCCAGCCCCAGTTTACACAGGTATTCCGCATAGCTCAGTCCAGTGTACCTTAACACTTTTCTGCTGAGCGCAGCAGTGAAGAACAAAATAATATCTCTGTGAGGTGAAAGTGATGTTTCAAGACGAGGGAAGCTGCAGCATCGGTTTCTATAAAGCGGTGGCTGCCTGTTACTAAAGGAAATGTTACTCAGCTACCATGTGCTCTGTGAACGTCTCCCCAGAGCCACTTACCCTAATTTCAGATTAGAACACCACATCCATGACCAAACTTAAAATAGTACCTTGTTCTAATAAACACTTCTGGTGCAGCTTAGACACATCATCAGTGATGTATCCTTGGTTCATTGGGATGTTTCGGGTCTTGCAATATCAGACACCCTCGCCCAGGCAACCCAGCCGGGGTCAGAAGGAGCGTATCAGCACAACCATTTGAAACCTTATACTACCTAAATGTCCTTTAAAAATACATAATTACCCCTTGTTTTCTAATGCTCAGATTTCAACAGTATACATCTGCTGCTATGATCCGCACTTTTATATATCCCAGGTGCTGTGCTGTTTCTTGTTTTCTTGTTTGATCTCCTTTGATCTCCTCTCAACCCCCCCCCCCCCCCCCCGCCCCCTCGTTCATCCCCTGGGTCACCAACCAAGTAATTTCTCTATAGTACTTTATATGAATTATGCGTATAGAAGAAACAGCACAGTACCTGAGATACATAAAAGTGCGGATCATAGCAGATGTATACTGTATAGAAAATTGAAAAGTCTGGGCATTAGAAAACAAGGGGGAATGAAAAATTAATTCAAGTTTTCATTCAAGTTTTGTTTATGCTCGAAATTACACTGAGTAATCAAACTAATTTTCAGTGTCGTCGAGTAATACAATATCATATAGAAAAAAACATCACAATACATCAGAAGATCAGGAAAAGAAAAACAAATGATATACATGTGAATTATAGATCTACCAAGTTCAGAGCTAACTTTTGGTACCTTGAATGTGGTAGAGCTCAGAGTCCCACTTCAGAAAAGATGAGATGTATTTTTGGATAATAACATATTTGTTATGTCTGATTCTGCTGAGAATTTTACGAATTCTGCGGTAATAACATTTTTCGCTGTCAGTTGATGCTTCATATCCATTATGAGTCAAACCGCCGTGCTCATTTGTTTATTTTTGTAACACAGTTCTTATATGATCCGCTATTAAATACATCTATTAGGAATTCAGAATGGAGGGGAAACTAGAAAAAGTGCCCCTCGGGGCACAGGTCTCCACCAGGGCAGGTCAGGTTGTGGCCTCCGGCTGGCGCTATAATAGGCCAATGTGAAAAGGGTGCCATTTCTTCATACGCCTTTGATGGCAATTGGATGATTTGAGGCATTTTGTTCAAAAAAATTGTTTTGCAAAAATCAACCTGTTGGTGGCGCTATAACAGGCCAATGCAAGATTTCACGTAAATTGCATGCTGCGTTCATGATTTGAGGCTTTTGTTGAAAACTGTGAAAGCCAATTATAGCAAATTAGGATGAAATATGAAATATCGGACAGATCCGACTTGAGCACATGACCATAGAGATATTGTGTAACGATTTGTGGACAGAATCTGGAGGAGTAATATCAAAAAATGTGTTTTACAAAAGTCGGCCTCCTGGTGGCGCTATAAAAGGCAGATGCGGAAAATGCAGGTCAAAGGTTTGTCCTTGGCCTCTAGGGAGTGTGCATGCAACGTTTCGCGCAGATCGGTGCAGTTTTAGGTAAAAAATGTGAAAAGCTGCCTCATGGTGGCGCTATAACAGGCCGTTCTGGAAAATGTGGGGCAGAGGTTCATCGTTGGCATCCAGGGAGTGTGTGTGCAAAGTTTGGCATCGACCGGGTTAACGGTGCCGGAGATTAGCTGGTAACAGACGGACGGAAGGACGGACACACACACACACACGGACGGAGTGCAAAACATACTCTCTCCCCATGCCTTCGGCCTGGTGGAGACAAAAAGGCCCCCTTTTCATGACTCTTAAAGTAAAAATTCCATCACTGTCGATGCCCCTGGTTTGGTGTCCCATGCAGTCCTGGCATGCATCTCTATTGAGGTTGAGTGCCCCCATAGGGAGCTGAGTTCATCAATTCAATACATATGAAAAAGGCAGCCCTGCACTCCAATCTATCAGCTTGGTAATAGAAACAGCAGTTGGGTAATTCATGAGAAAGGCTATTCCAAAAAATGCAAATCCACTTTGCAAATTAGTCATTCTTTGGGTGCTTTTTGCGAGGGAGTATATGCTTCTTCTGTTTTTTTTATTTATCAGACTGGAATGGAAGAGGGCACTTCACGCTTTCTCCCCTAGGAAAATAGGAGCAGGCATGTCAGCTAAGCGCTCCATGCTGAATTTAATAGGGGAGGGAAAAGAGGGTGCGCAGATTTCCCTAGGTCATGGGAGAAGTGCGTGGCCATTCATCAACATCCCTCTGCCTTAACATATCATGGAAATTCACCTGGTGAGAGTCGAGAGCGAGAGCGAGAGAGAGGGAGAGGGAGAGTGGAGGGCCGAATGAGAAAGACAGAGAGAGAGAGAGAGCGTGTCCACCAGCTATACGAGAGGCTGCATATTCTTTTTTTTGTGTTATCAAATGTTTTTTATTATGGCTGCATATTCTTAAAGTACAGTTCAAACGGGCTGTGCATATTTGTAGATGCGGCCGGGATGACAAGCCTGAACATGCAACCGTGGGGCGTGAAAGAAAAATATTAGTAGTCCACAACCATCCATCATCACGGCTAATGAGAAACACTGACAAAACACAACATGGCTGTCAGCTAAGGGCAAAGGCATGAATCATAATCTTTTAACCTTAGTATACACTTTGCATCTTAGTGAACCTCAAAGGGGTCTCGTCCTTCTCCCCTCGTTTTGTTTTGGATGGCACAACCGTATCCTTCATCGTGTTTTGCAGATTAGAAGTCATTGTTGTTTTCAATTTCTCCCTGACACCAGTAGTAGTATAGATTGGGCTTTGATGGGGACGAGAGGGAATGGATTATATGTGACCCAATCTAATCTAATCATTTTGGTCCAAAATGAGTTAAATGCAGATTTATAATTTTGAAGTCCTTATCTTTGCCTAAAAGTCAGAACTGAAATTGCTGTGTAAATATGAAAACAATGTATGAATATCAAGTCAGGTTAGTTATTTCACAGAGGAGGCTTGCCATTGTTAAATCATATCTGTCTTTCATATTTCTATACACAAAACACAAAAGGGAGCTTTTTCTCACCATAGTCTCCATAGTGCTCCAGCTAGAATATGCAATTATATCTGGGATGGTTCTGCAGTGGCTGGGCAGAACAAAAGACCCTTTGTCACATTAATGTAACACAATTGTTTCTTATTGTCTCCACCAGGCCGAAGTCATGGATAGAGTATGTTTTGCACTCCGTCCGTGTGTGTGTGTCTGTCTGTCCGTCCGTGTGTGTGTGTGTGTGTGTGTGTGTGTGTGTGTGTGTGTGTGTGTGTGTGTGTGTGTGTGTGTGTGTGTGTGTGTGTGTGTGTGTGTGTGTGTGTGTGTGTGTGTGTGTGTGTGTGTGTGTGTGTGTGTGTGTGTGTGTGTGTGTGTGTGTGTCTGTGTGTCTGTGTGTCTGTGTGTCTGTCCGTCTGAACGATGAACCTCTGCCCCAAATTTTCCAGAACGGCCTGTTATAGTGCCAGTGCCACCATGAGGCCGACTTTTGAAACTTTTGAAATTACTCCAAAAATACCGCAAATCGTTACACACTATCTCTATAGAGGGTATGCGCATGCATAAAGTGAATGGCAAATTGAGTGGCAAATCGAGTGGCAAAGTGAGTTTGCTGTCAAGGCCAGAAAGTAGTTTTTTGGCACTCAGTAGGCGTTCCCGCATAACTTCCTGGTTTGATGATGATGTCACGACAGTCACGCGCATGTGTTCACGCCAGATCTTTTTTTTTTTTTTTTTAAGATTTTTTTTTTTGCAGCTTACGCCTTTTATTGGTTTTTGAAGGGACAGACAGTAGGCTGACAGGAAACGGGAGAGCGATGGGGGAAGACATGCAGTAAAGGCCGTGTCGGGCTCGGGAGTCGAACCCGCGGCACACTGCGACTGGATTACCAGTCGGGTGCCCAGACGGTTACGCCACCGCCTGGGCCTGTTCACGCCAGATCTGTCTGAAATTTCATATTCCATCCTAATTGGCTAACATTGGCTTTCAAAGTTGGCAGGTTTGGCCTGTTTTGGAGGAAAAAAACTCAAATCATGAACGCAGCATGCAATTTACGTGAAATATTTTTCTAATTTCCCACTAGGCTGAGGAATATATCCCACCATCTTCACATTGGCCTGTTATAGCGCCACCAACAGGTGGATCTTTGCAAAACACATTTGGAACAAAATACCTCAAATCATCCAATTGCCATCCAAGGCGTAAGAAGAAATGGCACCCTTTTCACATTGGCCTATTATGGCGCCACCAGGAGGCCACAACCTGACCTGCCCTGGTGGAGAGCTGTGCCCCGAGAGGCACTTTAACTAGTTTTTGTTCTAAAACAATAGGGAGAGCAGCTGTAATGTTTTAAAGCTTCTGTCTGATCAAGGAATATTATGGTGCGATTGTTGAGGATTGTGGACTGAAGTTAATATTGACCTGCATGATTTTCATTCTTTTATGATTCATATCAAATGTTGGAGCAAGTTCACCATTATTTAATTGTTGGATAAGTAAATAAATATATCAAGCATATATTATTTAGGTATTTTGAGCTGAGAAAGTGTGAACATCATCATAAAAACTTTGAAGATGATTTATCCGTTTCTCCATTTTCAGAAAGATATACTGAAATAAGTCGTTGTTCAAAACTATTTAAACAAGTGATATGCTATTTTAGAGCTTTGATCTGCTAGTAAAAAATGTAAAGAAAACTAAACAAAAAATATAGGCCGATTGGATATATTATTAACAGTTTGCAAATTGTACAGAGGTACAGTTATACAATAAAAGTATAACACAATTGTTTCCATTTTGTTCCTGTGCTTGTGTGTAGGCCTATAGCATCCCTGCGAGGAAAAAACAAAAGCAAGTATACTTTCATGATATCAAAGTTACACTCAGGCACGACAAAAGGTGATCAGTAACGAGCACGTTTTTATGACAATCTCAGGCTGAAGACAATAGGCCTATATTATAGCAGAGTGAGTAGCTGGGGAAAGATAGAAGATAATGACATTTAAAACTATTATCTGCCGATTCTAAACTGGAGACAATGTTCAGTCATTAGTGTTCTGGATTCGAGAATATGGGTAATTTATGGCAGCTATACCGTTGGCTATCGGTAATAAGCACTGCCAGTGTTCAATGGGACATAAATGGTTGAATTTTAGACCCAAGGGTAAGGCACCGCATTGAGCAATCCTGGCTCGAAGTTGGAGCCAGAGTCTTGACTCTGGTGGTATGTTGATGTTGGTGGGAGGAGCTATAGGGAGCTACATGTGTTACAGTACAGGTTAATACAAAAACTACTACGAGGATAAAACCAGAAAAAGCACCAAGACTTGTTTACATCAGGGTCCTCCATTTTCAATTCATCAGCTGACTGCCCTTCCCCCAGCTATGCATTTCAATGGAAGTTGCTCACTTTGAAGCACCCGGACAAATGCTCTACTTCCAAATTGTTCTCCATTTGGGCACCAAATTTGGCCAGTAGGGTACAGCACCTTCAACGATTCCCAGCCGCTCTGGGGGCTTTTTATTTATTTTTTTCCCTACATGTGTGGTGACCTTTTGTCTAGTAGTAGTTACTTTACACCACTGAGTACAGTACAAACCACACAGGTCAAATACATGTGTGCGATGCATGCATGGTCACTCGGTCAGTGAATTACGTCAAGCTCGTCTATCGAGGATACAGTCGCCAGGGGAATAGGTGCTTACGCATGTTATTGGATTTGGCATCACTCTGTGCATACAGATCACCAGCACCCCGGCCCAAAAGCTGGAGATGAGGAATTAGATGCGCTTTTGGGGAATAATTTAGTCCGTCCTCAGCAGAAAACTGGCATGCATACACGTTCTTGGGGCAGAGGTTTAATATAACCAGAATGGATGATAAAGTCACAAGGACAAAGACAGAGATTCAGTAGCAACACATGCACAAGTGCATATGCCGTGCACATGCCACGTACACAACTCGTTCACAGACATATTATAACATATTATGCTATATACTGTAACTCCGTCACGCTCTCTCTCTCTCTCTCTCTCTCTCTCATTAACTCGTCACTTTATCGTCCTTTTCAGGCCTCCATGAAAAACATGCCATCAAAATGTCATCTGAACTATGGAGTTGAAAATTAATGTTCACACAGTTTCCTAGCGAGAAGGTGACTTTTAATTTGAGAGGGGGGACAAGGAGAAGGGGGGGGGGGGGGGGGGGGAGGGGGAAACACTCCCTGGGTTTTTGGCTACCATGTTTTTTTTTGTATTTGTTATTTTGTATATAAAGACCGTGTTAAAAATAAATAATATACCAATTATCCTGGCATGAACAATTACATTTCACCAAATGTCCTTGTCCCATCTGCCATCCCATAAAAAGCTAGAGAGCATCATCAGTGACATTCTAAGCAGGATGGAGAGCTTTGTACCGCCATTCTGAAGTTTGGATAAATGTCGGCTTAATCTCTTGCTGATGACAAACAAATCCTTCATTGTTTTCTTTTCTTTTGGGGTCTTTTAAAATTAATTTTCCCCAGTGTTTGCTCATGAGATGTCTGATCACTCTCTATAGGGACAGTGTCTTTGGGAAGAGAGGGTTTCTCATTTAAATCATTCTTAGTTACAGAATAGACAATACATTAATTAATTAAGTGAGCCAAATCTCTCCCATAATATGCAGTACATCCAATTAGAGGAGATCATTTTGTTCCACATATCAGTCAGTGACTCAAAGAATACTACATTTCAGAAGAACGTATGGCATCCCTTTTAGAGGGGAAGATTTGTCAAGACATGTTCATTACATATTAAGCAAATGTAATAAAAACTTTACATCAAGAGTAAACATCAAGCATAAGAAACCACTGTTCCCACCTATCCGTCCCACATATAAATCCGCACATTAATGTGTGCATGTGCACATGCAATCGTGTATAACCATATGTGGTTATACATAGGGGTTAAAGAGAGGGCTTTCAACTGAAAAATAGATTGTTGAAATATTAATGGTTGACATTCCCCAGCTGGAGTTGCGTGGCATATGTATGTGTGTGGAGACAGCTGCTGACATGAGAGCTGGGTGACAATGACATTCAGAATTGTTGCCGCTCCCTGAGATGAGCTTCCTCTGCAAACTGACGACTTCTGCTCTGTCGCTTGGAATTAGGAGTATGGGCAGGAGAGCCCGCCTAACACATCCCAACACATCTTTATGGAAAGGAAGAAAGACATCCACTATTCCCACCACCAAGTTCAAAGGCCTTAACCACTTAAAGGTGTAGTGAAATGAAAAATACGTTTTTCACACTTTTAGACCATCTCCGTGGTCATCATATGAGCATACCTAACAATGGATGCCAAAAAAATGGGAAAATTCTCACTTGTGTGTGTTTTTATATCAAAAGTCCATACAAATATATTTTTTTATTACTTCCTGAAAACGTGCTGCGTGATGACGTGTCGAGGCCCACATCGATAAAAGCCAATAAAAATTAAGCTCACCCGTATCCTCTCCATATGTGCGCATCCGTGCAGCACAGCTGCTATTGATTACAGAAATCCTTTTTATTCCCATTCCAGATAACATCCAGACAGTGTATTACTCGGTTTCAACTTAATCATCACGCTAAAATATGTATCTGAAAACATTATAGGGTAGAAATAAGCCACATAACAGTAAACTGGTAGGCTACAGCTGGCCGTCTATTTGATTTGTAAACAAACACACACCACGCTGCAACAGTCCCTAGCTACCGTCCCATCGCCTGAAGGGATGCGACGCTCTGATTGGTTCAGAAACTTCATAGCGGTGTTTCAACTTGAGACCGTCTGAAACTTCAAAATAAAATGTCCACCATTTCCGTTTCACTACAGCTTTAAACCCTATTAATACTTTGTATGTCGTATGTCATGCTGCAAAAATAGCTTTACAATATGCTGTAAATGTTCTTGTGTGTATTGTGTGGGGTACACAATAACACACTGAGTAAATGGACCTACAGGTATACGATTTGAGTATAGTGATGAAATGATACGTAGCTTGCAAGGCTGTAGTTCATGTAGAATCGTAGATACACTCACTAGGTTGACATACACACGTGCGTGAGTGTGTATGCAACACTGTCAAGCAGCTGACCAATTTGTCGGCGTATTTGAGCTAATATATGGATGACTATGGTGCTGACTATGGATATGGCACTGACTATGGGTGACTACTATAGTACTACTACTGACTATGGCTGACTATACTATGGTACTGACTATGGATGACTGTGGACATTTTATATTACTCCCACAAAGTTTATCAAAACATCACCCAAATCGGTACACATTATTTCTATAGTCAAGTGATCGAGATGGACTTTTCAACAACCTAGGCCTACCTAACCTGGTGGAGACCTGTACTCCGAGGAGCACTTTTTCTAGTTCAATGTTGTTACTGTCAGTGCCACTGAAAGATGGCATGCGTTTGTTTGCTCCCAGCACAACCAGTGGGCTCTGATTTTCCTATGGGTTATGACGCTGAGTATATTTGGACACCTAGTATTTCTAGATGATGGCATTGCTATGTTTACCTAAAAATCACACCCGTGTGAACCGAGTGGTGTAAGGTCTTATATAGACTGATCAGCTGTGGTCTGACGTAATGTCTGACGTAATGAAATCACACCCGTGTGAACTGGGTGACCATAGCAACCATGCTCATTTTTTGAGCACAGACAGACAGACAGACAGACTAACAAAGCCAGTTGTAGGAGTGGTTTACACCACTCAAAAATACATGAGTACAGCTTCTTCTACCTCTGAGCCGATGATATCTCTTATGTTGGCTGTCCTTTTGCAGTTGGCCATTAGTGATAATGACTTCTGTATAGTACTTCTAATACACAGAGTAGCTGAAGGTGCTTTGCAGCAAATGACTCACTTCACTTTCACCATTTTCTTCAGATGACAGTAGTACTTGACTGTTGTCTCAAGCCATTTTTATATTCAAGGCCAGGCTTTCGGCCACCCAACCGCTAATATATGAGGCATGCATTTGAAAATATCAGGTCATGTTCACTCTAAGCAATAAACTGCAATACTGTTCAAACATGGGAACCAAGTGGGATGTAAAGACTATTAGTAAAGACACACACACATCCTTCAGCTAATCCCTACGGTATGAGTGGTTCTGCATTATCTCTTTCGCTCATTTCTAACAGGATAATGTTGCAGATTGCCAATATTTATCTTACAACTTTTCTTTAGAAGGGATATACAAGAAAATATAAAGACGTTGGATATGGTTGTTGGTTGTATGATCAAAGGTAACACTTATAAATATTCAACAGTGAAAATAATGATCATTCCAAAAGGATATCCGTGGGCCTTGCACAGCCTACGATGTGCTAATCCTTTAGCTGACTGTTTAAAACAAAATTTCCACAAAGTCAACATGCATATCAAACAACACAATTTGAACAGGTCCAAGACATTAAACGTCATCTAAACGGTGAATAGGAAATACCTGAATGCAAACAAGGTAAACGCTTAATTTCCAGAGTGTTTCTGCGTGCAAAGCCATCTAGAACAGGGCGAGTGCTGGCGCTTTGGCACATATGGAATGAATTCTGTACCGGCCATATATGGAGCGTGTCTTGAGTGTGAGTGTACAGGGGTTGATGAGGTCAGATCAACATATGAACTCTAGTTTTCACCGGCTGCCGGGTGTGACTGCACTAATGCAGATCTAGGTGATGATCCAGTCGTCTCCATGTATGGCTATCCAGGGTTTGATGAGGACCTAAGGTCGCAATCTAACTATAAATGTATCTTGTCTCTGTCTGCAGTGCACATACATCTGTACATAGGCTACGTCTGTACGTGTGTACATCTGTAATGCATGACGTAACTCGAGAACCGTTCACCCCACTGAACTCAAATGCGTTCCACACCCGCACAGGGAGTGCAGTGCCCAGTGTCGAGTCGGTCGGACCCACGGTTGTCCAGAACCGCCACAAAAGGCCTCTGCCCGGGCTCTGGACAGGGCCCCTGCCCAGGCTCCATAGACTACATATTTGGCCATGCCATAAATGGAGCTGCCCTGTTCTGACATCACAACACTTCATATTTGGCCATGCCTGACACAGAACTCCATATATAGTAATAAAGGGACACAGATACAGAAATCTCCATATATGGGCATACAAGGGACGGAGACAGATGGTTGGAAGTGGAACGGATACTCTGACATGGGTACAACGGGTATTGCATAGCCGGGTGGGGCATGGATTTCCAACTTCCATCATTACTGACTCGGTGCTCTATAGCCAGGCACTGGTCTAGTACTGTACATATTAATGTTGACAAAAATGCATATATGAGCATAAATGGGTACATACTGTACACACAGTACACTCATTTTCATTGTGGTACTTTGACTGCAAATGTGTGAACTCATCCAGTGTTCAAGGACAATAATTCATCCGTGTCGGGAACTTCTCCTTCGTGACCTTTTGATATTATCCACAATTTACGTACATCTTGTTCCCAGATTTACGGATAAGGATTCGGAGAGTTGCTGAGTCTTGAAATCAGCCTGACACAGGCTGTGCATAAATGTCACAGTGCAGGTTGAAGAGCCCAAGACACATATTCTGAATTGTCAGTAATTGATTCAAAGGTCAAAACTGCTGTTCTCAAGGCCTATGAATTGGTTCCAGAAACCTGTCACCATTGGTTTAGCAACGCAAGGAAAGACTCATGTCGAGTTTGTATGGGAACTGGTGATTTTTTTTAACCACTTAAACCCTTTATACTGTAGTTAGTTCTCTAGAGTCTAGAATCTAGACTCTAGAGAACAAACTTTTTTTTTAAAAACTCAGCATCATCTAGACTCTAGATGATGCTGAGTTTAAAAAAAATGTTTAAATGTTTTTTTATTTAAATGAGATGAAGAAAGCCACCACTCACACCATACATATTATGGTGAAGGGTCTTACTAGCGCCCCAGGTGGCTGCTGCGTAAGACAGGTGTACGCCGTACGTAGGCTACAAAGGCTTTCGGGGAACGAGTTTGATTCTAAATTAATTCATGCAGGAGGCCTTACGTGCTGTTTCCCAAAGCCAGTTGATGAGACACGTAATGCCAAATTGGCTGCACAATGCGTAGCTCACTAAGGCTTTCGGGAAATAGGTTACCTGTTACGTGCGGCCTTCTGGCGGCCTTCTGGGCATGTGCACATGCGCTGCACACCTACAACCAAAATCTCTTTGGGAAACCTGGCCATTGTCCGTGGAATGGTGTTGTCCATCATATCTGCTCCATTGCATGATATTCATCTTTTCAAGATTCTGTGATCATCTGGGTGTGTCTGGTGCAGCCTGCCAGAGGAAGGATTCCAGGTCGTTCTGGGTAATGGCTTGGCTGCACAGACACTTATGGGCGGACCTGGCGCTCCCTACAGTGTTTAATCATGTCCCTGTATTTAACACTGAGCAATGCAGAAGTTGAATGTGAATTCATAATGACGAGTTTCCATATAGTTATATTGCCTGTAGGGTATTATGTTTTACTCATATCTTTGATGACATATCATGGATAAAGTCAGTGCAGTCATTTTATAAATGGCGATGGAAACACTCAATTTACTGCAGCTGCCATGCTGTTTGTGGTTGGCTGCATTGAAGATCATACTATCATTATTTACAGGCGATGCTCTACAGGCTAATTGTATAGGTGTACAGTACTATTGTGTATAGTGTTGTTCAGTTGATGGTGCTTCTATAATGTTATATCTCTTGTATCTCCATATCTATACTTTTCTTACTCTTTACTCTCTAACTGCTGTTCTGCGCCTTTGCCACACATTGTCCTCTGGGATCGATATAGTTCAGACAATCTCTATCTCTATTCTAGTCTAGATCATTAAATTATCGTCTTAGATCATTTGCTTTATTGTAATGTTTACTCATTGTCTCCACCAGGCCGAAGGCATGGGGAAGAGAGTATGTTTTGCACTCCGTCCGTCCGTCCGTCCGTCCGTCCGTCCGTCCGTGTGTCCGTCGCCGCCTCCCACGTTGCAGAGCCGAATAGCACGCAGTTTACCGGGTAACTTTACTCAATAATGCGATCCTCTGACCTGTGGAGCAGTAGTGAGTTGGCGCTGTGATGGCGCCGCCAAAGATTACAAAAATGAAGAAGTGGTGCCTCCGCAGCTCCGCTCGGTGGATTATTTCACATTGGCCAAAAAGTATATTGTAGACGTGAGTGTGGGGCTCAGCGTGTTCCCACTAGGGAAAGTAAGCTTTCAACTCCATAAAACGGTATTTGTATTGGTGAGTATAGCGAACAGTCAACCGGCTGTGCAGCCTGTGATGCTTCTAACGCTATGGACAAGAGCTAGGAGAGGTGGCGCTCACTGCTCACAGTGGCTACACCTCTGTGTCTCGGTTATATGACAAATAACACAAATTATACAACACACATGCACATAAACCCCAAAATAACACAATAACCCCAACACATACACATTCCATCACACATGACTACATTGGCATTGGCACAGTAAAATATAACAGGCATGGAATGTGTTCCGAGACATGCAGGATATAGGTTCCCCCATGCAGCCATTACCCTGAAGCGGGATTCTACACTATACTTTACAAAATTACACACAAGTTACCAAACTATTTAGGAAGAAAATCATAGCTATATCCTGCTGGCCTGCCTGGGAATGTATATAAATGTAATCTAGTATAGGCTAGCACTAAACACTTATTGAGCTGATAGTGGATGCAAATGTATAATAGTTGTGTTTACAATGGGACAAGGTACTGTGTAGTGGATTAGTCGGTCTAAATCCCAAGTGGGTTTTCCTTTATATAAAACTGCACGGTAATTCTACGTTTATGTGTGCTCAAAAGAAGAAAATGGCATAGTGTACTGTATGCTCCAATCAGATTTGTAAATCTGTGCACACAATTCTGCCTTCATAAAATCAACTTGAAAATGTGTGCGTGCATGAGAGCTCTCACTATCACACTCAATTGAATTTTCAAATCAATTCAAAGGTGCTTCATTTGCATGAGAAAATGAAAACATTTACGTTGCCAAAGCAAGTGTGAAAAACAGTCTAAGAAACTCCATGGGGAAAGTTGGCATTGTGTAAGCTATGTCACATTGGGAAAAACTTTCTGTTAGAAATAATTTGGTGAGGGTAGCTTGGTATAAAAGCTTTTTGAAAGAAATAATCTTTCAGGGTTTTGCAGTTTCAAACAACTATTTATCCATAATATGGTATTGAAACCGTTCCACGCACATGTTTTCATGTAAATTCAACTGAAGTATTACTTTGTACTTTTGGGGTGCCAAAGGTATGGCGCCTCCATATCTTCAAAGCCTGATCCAACTTTGATTATGATTAAATCCAGTTTTAGTCTTCTACAGTAGTATGGAAGACCAAATGTGACCAAATTATGTGTAAATAGAGAATAAATAATAATAAATAAATGCAATGGAATAAATAAATAGGCTACATTGAAATAAAGGCAAACCTTGAAAATATTTTTATAGCATTTATAGCATTTGTCACGTTCATCTAAGATTAAGATAACATTTCCATACTTTTAAAGATTTCCCAGTAGCAGTTTACGTATCGGCTCTTTTATTGACTTTGTTGTCCTTATTTCCATATTATTCACTTTGATAAGTGGTTGCTCAGCAGAGATCCAGGCATGCAGTCACTATACTGTAGCCACCAATATTCACTGATGGCCATGGCCAACCACAAGGCAAAGGGTGATGATTGCAATTATGCAAAAGTTGTGTAGTCAAAATCTGTCTCATGTCTCTGGTGTGACGCTCCACGTATCCTTTCCAAAGTCTTCAGCCTCCATCACGTCATCTGTGACAATAATAATAATAATAATAATAATAATAATAACAACCAGTAAGACGCCCTGAGGGCGAGCGTGCACGCATCCGCCTGGGTGACGGCAGACTGCTGAGCGAGCGCTGGCGCTTTGGCATGGGGGGGTCAGATCAACATATGGAATGAATTCTGTACTGGCCATATATGGAGTGTGTCTTGAGTGTCCAAGGTTTGATGAGGTCAGATCAACATATCTGTCAGAACAGGTCAACTCCATATATGGAGCTTGCAGGTTTTCATAGTAAACTACGACCAATGGTCGCAATAATAAAACATTTTTGGAGCGTACTTCATGTTTGGTAAATGGTGCATTTATGTAGCGCCTTTATCCAAGGCGCTTTACATATATTGTGCATTACATTCACCCATTCACACACACATTCATACACCGATTGCGGTGGAAGCCATGCAAGGTACCAACCAGCACATCGGGAGCAATTTGGGGTTCAGTGTCTTGCCCAAGGACACTTCGACATGTAGACAGGAGGAGCCGGGATTCGAACCGCCGACCCATGGATCATTGGACGACCTGCTCTACCTCCTGAGCCACAGTCGCCCTATGTTTGTACTACAGGGTTTAAAAACAATTTCATAACAATTGCAAGACAATAACAAAAAGAGAGGTAAAAAGTAGATTAAAAACAAATAAAGGCATATAGAGTAAAAGACCTATAGGAGAAAAAAAAGCTTATGATACTGCAAAAGCTTATGATACTGAAGTTGTCGAAGATCGTGCCAGATTTGACCTTCCACAGATCCAGGCCCAATACAATTCACCGATGTTGTCAGACCTGTAGATGGCTGAATCAGGATTGTATTCAGGATTGTCAATTTCAACCTCAGCAGAATAGGCGGTAAAACAATGTCCAATGGATTTTTGGCCCGCCGTGCGTTTTGCGGGCCCTGTTATCCCATTAGTCCATGCCATCACACAACCCATCCATGTTATCCCATTAGTCCATGCCATATCACACAACAAACCATCCACAGTGCACTGTACTCTGCACCATCCATCCTCATTGATACACATCGACACGCATCGTGCTCTCTCTCTCTCTCTCTCTCTCTCTGTGCTTTCGACCAATATATTGGGAGGAGAGAAAATCAAAGAGAACAGAGCCATGCGAAGGGGCTTGATATTGTTTGCGTGTGTGCACGTGTGTGTGTGTGCGTGCGTGTGTGCGAGCGTGTGTGTGTGTATAAATCAGATAATGTGCTTCAGATATTCCTCGAGCTGAATAGAGCAATGCATCCCAAACAGTGGGTCCATATATATTTATGGGTTGAGTAAAGTATTATGAGCATAATAATAGCTGTGCACAACCAATGCACATGAGCTTGTTGATCTGCTATTTTCAAAGAAACAAATGTTTTTGAAACATTTTAAGTACACAAATCTTGTATGGGGGTCCCTGGCACAACATATTTTCAGATCTGTAGACCTACCGGTATGTTAATTTGTGGTTCCTTCTTCCTTGACATGAAAAAGGTTGTGAACCACTGAATGCTTACTTAGCCAGCAACTTTGGAGAAAAACAAGCCCACAGTCGCTTATGATAAGCAGACCTGGCAACACTGTTACTGCATGTAGCAAGTGCCATAAGAGTGAATAGGAGGTTTGGTCCAGTAAAAGAAACATGGAGGTGAGTGGAGCTCATTACTCATTGTCATGGTGCGAGTGACAGGTACATCAGCCCTGCAAATGCACACAGCTAGATGTTTATAAATAACAGCAGCGGGGGCTCGCAGTTGATGTCCCATTTCATGTAGTTTCTTTTCTCAACAGCTTTTGGAGATGCAGCCGTGGATCCTGTGCACTCAGTCTCACACCCTTCTCTCTCTGTTTCTTTGTCTCTGTCTGTCTGTTCGATTCCCGGCTCCTCCTGGCAAAGTGTCGAAGTGTCCTTGAGAAAGCCACTGATCCACTATAACTGCTCCAAATGAGCAGTGTTGTCCTCCGCTGCCGGTGTGTGAATGTGAAGTACATTATTGCAATGTAGCCTACTGTAAAGCACTTTGGAGAAATGCACTATATAAATGCAGACCATTCTCTCTGTCTCTCTCTCTCTCTCCCCGCACGCACGCACGCACAAATGCACGCACGCATGCACGAATGCACGCACGCACGCACGCACGCACGCACGCACGCACGCACGCACGCACGCACGCACGCACGCACACACACACACACACACCTTGGGACTCACTGTCTACCTGTCAGGAATGGGAACAATGCCTCCTCTCTTCCAAACCCAGACTTGGAACAACGCCCACTCGCTTTGTAATTGGTCACGGACCTACTCCCCCCGGGAGTTCGGCTACCATGTCGAACCGAGCACCCAATAATGGTCCACCGTGGGACGAGCAGGGCATTTTCAAAATCTACACACACGCTACGGCCCAGGCTGCCAAGGTGCAGAGCCGGGATCAGTACCTGAGATGTATGTACCGTACTGTAGCTGTTGTCTCTTATGGGTTCCATTTGCGGAGACATCAACCACTGGCGAAAGCACTTCAAGTGTCATTTGAGTCTTCTGAAGAATCAGCTTGATGAATCGGTGTCGTCAAGTCCTGCCCTATTGGGCTTTCTGGGTGATGCTCAGGGTACCCATTAAAACTTGGTCATTTTAGATTTGAGCTATATATATAGCAAATTGGTTGCTATTCAACAATAGCATATATAGGTTCACAGCGCGTCACTTTGTGCCGTGCTGCGAGCTTTTAGATCAGCTATTTATCTTTTTCAATTGTGGAAAATGTGGGGGTCCCTGGAACAAAATATCTTTGAGATGGGGGTTTGGCGGCCAAATGCATATCATTTTCATGACTATTAGCAACATACGTTTTTCAGAAACCTGTTAGGATTTTGAAGACATTTTGTAGAAATGGCCTCAGCTCTTATAATGGGTTAAGTGAGTATAATGTGTTATAATGTTGTCCCCCCCCCCCCCCCCCCCCCCAGACATCTAATACCAATGCTCGCCTGTACACAGTTCATATATGACATGTTTGGACAATTGCTTTGTGACACGCAGGGTAATTAATGGCACTCCTCCTATCGACATGGTAGGCGCTGGCAGTCTTTGGGTTGCGTAACATTAGAAACGCCAATATTAGAAATGCCAATAAAAAGCAATCAATGAGGGAAGCATAATGACTATATAACACATTTGCCCTTTGCCCAGTGGGCTCGGCTCGAGCGGGGGTTCTGATTGGACAAGGGAAACATGCTTTGTCAACCGATCTGCACTGTAAATTGTAATATGTCGACTTTACTTAAAAGGAATCGGGACACCGATAGGGCCTTTCTCGGCCCCACCCTTCTCCCATTGTTTATATTGTGTTTAGTTTCCAAGATGGCCACAGCACCAGGAGGGGGTGGGGCGGAGGTAAGCTGGTGGGGTCCAAATATGCCCTTACTGGGCTGCGTTCACACATTCAAGACACCTGTCTTGTGTCTGTGTTTAATGGTGCGTTCAGGTTGCCTTGTTTACTAATTTCCGCTCGCTCGCTTTTTTCCAAGATGGCGCGTGCGTGCGTGCGTGCGTGCGTGCGTGCGTGCGTGCGTGCTTTGGCACTGTGTATCTTGCATGATACAGAAGTAGTTTAACAAAGAGATATACAAGCAGTAAAAGGGCGATAATCAGTTTTCATTAGCATTCATGCGTGTGCGCGCACACACACACACACACACACACACACACACACACACACACACACACACACGAACCGTGAAACATGCACACCATAGACCACAGTGTGCTCCTCCTCTCCTTATTCCATTATCAGGGAGCATGGCCTCGAATGTGTGGTGCTGTGCTGAAATCCAACGCACGCCATCCGCATATTTCTGCCAGGCCATGTATCATCTCAGACAAACAAGTAAATAAATAGCAGTGATGTCGCTTTTTCAAGACGAGGTTTAATTATCCACGGCCAGTTTAATGGGCTGGAACATCATGTTTTTCTCAGGCACTCACTCGATGGGGCGGCAACCTCTGTGCCTCTCGCACCTTGCCACACACACACACACACACACACACACACACACACACACACACACACACACACACACACACACACACACACACACACTTGCATTCTCGTCTGCCTAACACAAAGTCATTTATCATGTTGTCAAAGCAAAGCCTGTGCAAAGGGCTCATGGGTAGAAAACCTTTCGAATTAGAATTCTATTTCTCGTGTTAACTCTACTCCCACTATCTGCGGGACTTGACACTGTGCGTGCGTGCGTGCGTGCGTGCGTGCGTGCGTGCGTGCGTGCGTGCGTGCGTGCGTGCGTGCGTGCGCACGCCACAATTGATGATAAGGAGCGCTTTGGGGGCTGCAGTGCAACAAGATAAGGATATGGTTTTAACAATGTAGCCGGTATTAATTTCACTTCTTTGTCACTTCCTGCAAGCTCACTCGGTGGTCTGTCAGCCAAGAAAGTTATAGGCTCAGCAATTATTTGGGTGTCAAAATAAGTGTGTGGAGCATGAAAGGCCAAGAGATCATTAACACAGCTCACCGTCTCCAGGGAGTTCTTAGTGCCCTCAGAATCTTCACCTTTAAACCGGCCATCTGAAACTCGAGCACTCAACTAAACTATATGGTGTCATATTTGGGAAATCAGATGTATTTTGGGTGGATATCTATACTGAAAGAGATATAGGGCTCCATTTTCGTCACCGCTAAAGCCCTTATCCCTAAACTTCTTTGCCTTTTTTACTATTTTGAAAATCATTTTTGAGTAGATCAACTACGATCAATCTACATTGACACGTTGTGAGCTTGTAGACTGGCCATTTGAACTACTCAAAAATAGTAAAAAAGGTAAAGAAGTTTAAGGATAAGGGGTTTAGCGGTGACAAAAATGGAGCCCTCTATAACCTCTTATCTCCAACTTCACAAGTTTATGCAAAACTATATGCAAACTCAGTGGAAGATGCTAAAAGTTGGCCTAATGCAAGCCAAACGACATTCACTGTTCTGATTCACCCACAAAGCCATTTGGGAGCCATATATCCTCTCCTTTGTTCAGGGGGGGGGGGGGGGGGGGGGGGGCTACCACCATTGGTTTACAGCTGAGCTTCTATCATTTTTATTACCCAGCCCCCTACATATTATAGCCCAAGAACATAGATTGTCTCAAATGGAAATGTGCCCTCACTTCACATTCAAGTTAATAAAATGTTATGGGTTTTCCTTTCTTTTTTTTTCTTTGGGTGAGAAAAGCTGACTTATACATGTAATAGAATAAGGTTAATGACATTCGGTGAGAGATCCTATATATACAGCGATGAACGACAATATGAAATGAAAGTGTAGGCCTATTTTCAGCCCAGAGGACAAAAAGGGAGGAGAGGTTATGGGATTTACTGTAATGGTGTATTGAATGGTCTCTCTGGTCCATGGAGAGATCTTCTCTTCTTCACTGATAGGACAACCATAAGGAAAGTCCATGCCAGCGGAAAAGCCCATTGAAGATTGCAATGGAAATGGAAACCACTGTGGCTCTTATCTTATCGCTATCGGTATCGCCATGGCAGTGGTGGATAGTAACTATACATTTACTCAAATACTGTACTTAAGTACTATTTTGAGGGAATTATTATACTTCAATTCCACTAGAATTATTTGACAACTTTAGTTAAGTTACTTTATAGATTTTGGTTATTATTACATACATACATTACCCACTTCAGCTCTGTATACATTTTGGCCATTTGAAAATAAAGGATCTACACGCTCACAATGCATGGCATCAGCTTGTAGATCTGCTATTTTACATTTCTTTATACATTTTATACATTTGAAAACGTGTAAACGGGACATTCTGCATAAGGAACACTTTCTACTTTAAGTACTTTTGACACCAATACGGAGTATACTTCTAGATTGCGATATTGATACTTTTTCTTAAGTACCTGTATGTGAGTACTTCATCCATCACTGCTAATCGGTATCACCACGGTAATTTCATTCTCAGGGGCCATGCTTGTTTACACCCTTGATTGCATGGTGGTGATCTAGACACATCAGCTGTAATTCTTGGGAGAGACTTAAGTTCAATCGCTCCTGGAAGACCTTGCTGTGGCGGTGTGTTTGCTGTCCTCCACTTTGGCACCGAGACCTTCGGCACACACACACCGAGGCACGACACAAACCCAATCGTTGAGACCGATCCCCAACAGATAGATGAGGAAGAGTACTCAGCATTCAATAACAACACTCTGTGGGCACTTCATCAATGCCACCCCTTCATCTCTCTCTCTTCTTAACCCATTCAAACTGGGAAAGCATCTGTGTGAGCTAAAAAGCATTATTTTACATTTTGGCTATACAAAAATAGCAGATCTACAAGCTCGTAGATCTGCTATTTTTTTAATCGTGACAATTTGTGCAAATCTTTGAATATAATATTATTTTAAAGCGATAACATTTTTCACTCCAATCTTTGCTTCTGGGGGTCCCTGGAACAAAATATTTTGAGATGGGGGGGGGGGAGGGGGGGGCGGGGGGGGGGGGTCGGCGTTGGAGGCCACAGAGTCCCTGCAGGCCGTAATCCCAATACCGTATTCCACCGTCCGTCGGTGTGGTAAAGGACATGGTCGGCGTGGTACAAGGACCCGGTCGCAGGCACCAGAACGCTGTGAGTGTTTAGACATTCACCATTCGATTTAGCACCGGAGAGGCAAGAGAGGTGGCCGATGAGAAATCTGTCCCTTGATACCATCCACAACAATACACAAGAATAGACGCCCACACACACACACACACACGCACACTGAAAATCTATTGTTTCATAAGGTCACTTGATTTTGAATCAAACACAAACAGGACCGCAGTGACTGTAATGGAAAGTAGATTTTCCTTTCTAGTTTTTCTTTTTCTAGTTTTCTTTTTACATACAAACGCTGAAAACATGTGACATTTTTTGTGTAAACGATCGCAATTTAACATGGTTAGCGCTCTGCTCAGAAGAACACATCAGGGTAAGGCGATTGAAGATGGTCTTATACACACACACACACACACACACACACACACACACACACACACACACACACACACACACACACACACACACACACACACACACACACACACACACACACCACAGAGACACACAGACACACACACACCTTTCCGACAGGACCCCGCTAAAGCCACAGATGTATTAAAATAATGAAATATAACCTGTAGGCCTACGCCCAATGCAATTTGTCACTCACAGAGTTTGCAGAGAAAGTTCATTCCCCAGAAGGCTTTGTCCTTGTGTGTGAAGTGTTTAGTGAGGGGTCACATAACCCCCACCACACACACACACACACACACACACACACACACACACACACACACACACACACATAACCACCATCACAGCAAAAGACCTTTGATGAAAAAGGTGAGTTATCAGCGATGAATGCTGAAGACGTTAATGAGAAATGAGTGAGCTATCTCCTTCAAAGCGTCATTTTCTTTTGCAGGCCAAACAGAAGTCTTTCATGTTGAGGAGATTGGGAAGGCCAACGCGGGGGATCGGAACCTAGGGCCAGAATGTTCAGTCATCTTTGTTTACCGCTTATATTCATCCCCCATCCCCCAAACTTAATGCATCAAAGTCACAAAATTGACATCTGCGTTCGAAGCGTCACATGAAAAATGCAAGGAGTATTAAATTTCAAAGGTATTAAGACTGGATATGTGATTGCAAATCAACTGCCCGCAGGCAGGCAGGCAGGCAGACACACACACACACACACACACACACACACACACACACACACACACACACACACACACACACACACACACACACACACACACACACACACACTGTTTTAACACTTTGACTGCGGCCTGGTGGACACAAGTGGTAATAGCTTGCGCGGGTTCGGAATTTGGGAGATTACTACTCGCAGACATCCATTGTAAGAAAAGGCTAACGTTAGCCGTAGCTCACGCTAGCTATCTTTCTCAAGAAACGTTTATATTTCGTTTGCGATGCGATGAAAAATCTGAAATCAGATCCGAACCTTGGATGTCTGATCAGTACAACGGACAGCTTCGTAGTTTTGGACTAAAGAGCCATAGAAGATCCTAATTATAACAGTATAGTCTACCAACGGATATGTTATCACTACATTAAATACACATTATCAACCGTTAACAGGACTTTGGAATATGGCCATTTTGGCCATACTGACATTGTTTTCACTTGAACTGCACGCATGCAGGGCGGTGCAGACATAACCTGACAACACCTGCCACCATCTGGTGTATCTATGTATCTATCGGTACATAACTTGAACGGCGCTGAGTCGGCTCTGGTGGCCGTCGCAACGTTCGGCACGGCGACTCGCTCGGCTAGCGCATCGCTCGGCGGTGCCTTACGTGGTTCAAGGCCACCAGAGACGGTGTGCCTCTGTCATGGTCACGGTCATGGTCATGGTCACAAAAAGCAAGCGCTCCCGTAGTTTCACTTCTGCGTTTCCCAGTATGTGTGATTATCACATCATTTGGCTCTATTCCAAGGTCCTGATCACAGACATATTCTTGATTATAGGCTGAATTGAAGCGGGTGAGTCTACGCATGTGTGAGCACGTTCCGTGCATGCAGGGGAGAGCAAGGTCTTGACTAGCAACCAACTCCGGTTGCAAAAAGTTGTTTTTTTAGCGTGTAAAGGTGTAAAGGAGGCCTACTGTACATCAGTGGATCTCAAAGATCTTCATGTCAAGGACCCCCAAATTGATATGTATTTGGCCGTGTTCTATTCTCTCATTTGAAAAGATTTTGTGCCAGGGAAGATGTGTTTGTCAAAATGTTTCCCCCCCCCAAAAAAGAAAAAAAGAAAAGGGTAGTTCAGATCAGGGTTAAAGAGTTGTTGTTAAAAACTGTTCTTCATTTGGAGCACCACTGACTTACATCTTAAGGAAAGAGCCATACAGTATACTGGTATGACAGCTCCAAATGCAGTTGTCATTTTTCCTTTTGACACATTATTTCCATTCGTCCCAGTGATTTTCTTACATGTATTGCTGACTGGTTAGTTTTTATTCCCAACCATCCTTTTCCCCCCATCCTTAAAAAACGAAAAGAAAAAAAAACGCATCAAATCTTCTCTCCCACTTTCTTATTTACTGTCTTCTTGTTTATTGTTATTGTGGTTCTCCTCCCCCTGTTCTCTATAGCTGTTTATTAGATAGCACACATAATGGGAGGGGAGCAGGACAAGACGGTGTTCCATCAATGTGAAACTGAAAGGTAATTATCTAAACGGCTCAATGGTGTGCCATCACGTGTGACCTGTCCAAGTGTGGATTAGAATTTTGTGATAACCACACATTATTATTGCAATATACAACTATAAACAAGTTATTTCCCATATCTGATATCAGTACCTTTGTGTGTAGTAATTTCTCCAATACAGAGGCAAATCTTATATGCCCCATCATTATTATTATTATTATTATTATAGTACTAGTAGCCTATTAGTATTAGCATTATATATATTTGTATTATTATTTTCTTTCCAAAGATAATGAAGATAGAAGATCTACACAATCAGTCGCAATGTGGGATGTTGTGAGCTTGTAGATCTGCTATTTTGCCACGATTGCAGGTGTGCCTTGAAATTCTAACTTGCCCATTGTTATACCTTGCATGGGCACAAAAAGAAAACAGACCTTTTTAAATACATGTCCAATTGTCCATTGTCCAACCTATAACATCTTGAACATGTACAGCAATATCATGCAGGAAAATAATATGTTTCCTAAATAACTAGTTACTTAGACCAGCGCTAAACCAGAACCTGCTACTTCTGGGAGGTTTTGTATTATTATGGAGAGCCGCTACTAGGCGAGACCCAGTGCAGGTTGCATACGTCGTATGCAACCTGCCATACGGGACCAATAGGTCATGGAATGATGCAGTCAGCCTGGGTCTGCACTTCTCCGCTGCATCTGGGACCTCATTTATAAACCTGTGCGAGGATTCCATACTAAACATTTGTGTGCACACA
Organism: Electrona antarctica; assembly: GCF_951216825.1. Lineage (NCBI taxonomy): Eukaryota > Metazoa > Chordata > Actinopteri > Myctophiformes > Myctophidae > Electrona > Electrona antarctica. Next base: position 17,774,560 of record NC_136800.1, on the reverse strand, counting down.
AAAGTCCAAAACAATCAGATGTGTGTGCACGCACACCTGCATGCACAAAGTAAGAGCGAAGAGCACATTAAAGGAGACAAAACACATACCCTGAATCGGTTTATAATCCTGTCTCAACATACATGTTGGCCTTTTAATTGTTTCATATAGTTGCCCCCTGTTTCATATATAGTTGCACCCTCCCAGTAGCTTCCACAGTAAAATGCAGCTAGGATGGTAGAAAGCTAGTTGTCTTCATTATTTATATTTATTTATTTATTTTAGATACTTTTTATCCCATGGTTTTAGCTTGAAATCCTGTTCTGAGTCTGCTTTTGGGTCTAAGAAATACACAACCCTAACAATTATCTAATGTAATCCACCAACCTGGGGAGAGCGGGTACAGGCTTTAGTTCCGACATAGCCTACTATTGATCCGGAACCTCAATCCCTAACCTAACCATAACCGCAAGCACGGGAGCAGCGCATGTCGGACCATCGCATTTTCGCATCACATCGCATGTCCCCACCCCTCGATCTTTGGTGTGTCGAATCTGCGTGTGCACCCCGGGAGAGCAACATACTGACCTCATGCTTCCTTCAATGCATGAGCATCCAAGCCGCTTCTTTTCACCTGACGGGGGGGTTTTCCCGGTTGGATGTAGAATGAACACCTTATTCCAACCAGTTCCTTTCCCCATCATCAGGTGCCCTGGCTGGCCACGGGGAGGTAGTTTAGAGACCAAGATTACTGAATGTTTTTTGCGAGGGTACCTACACAGAAGGGCCCTTTTGCCAACCCCACCTAGGGTATGGGCGCTGATGACGCGGGGGAGAGAACACAGGCGACAGCGCTACCGACTGCGGCACCATGCTCCCTAGCTGTCTTCATTCTAATGCGGGTATTTTTTTCTCAACAGGCCTGAAAATGAAAGCCCGGCCCTGGGTTCTTTATGAACGGCAGCTCGAGGGTGACAAACGGTGTGTGAGTGTGAGTACCAGGACACTATTAATAGACAATGTGTGATAATATACCATACTAAAATACCTGCATTAGAATGAAGACAACTAGCTTTCTACCATTGTAGCTGCATTTTAGTGTGGGAAGGGTGGGGAAAATGGAGAACAGGGGGCATCTTCAAGGCCAACATGTATGTTGGGACAGGATTATAGGCTGATTCAGGGTACATGTGTTTTGGTATGGATTTCTCCTTTCCGTAAAGTAAGCAAGTACACCTGCATGCAATGCTCCCTTTATGAACCAGAATGAACTTTTTTTTAACAAGGCTAATTCCAGTCCTGTTAACTCCCACAACTAATCATAAATGGTTAAAGCAAGTTTAAGCTGCCTGATGGTGCGCTCTACAACTAGCATGATGCAGGGGTTGAAGTTTAAATCTGTACACTTTATGTCCTCTCCGGACCAAAAATGCACTGCTCATGCAAGAAATAAGGAATCCCCACTTGGTCAAAGGGCAATATTGGGCTCAGGCATGCCTACTGGCCAACCAGGCAGGATTCCAATACTCAAAGAGTAGGGAGACTACCTCCAGATGTTCTGTGTTACTTATTAAAATGTACTAATTGGTTAAAATAATGTTTTATTCATTAACCACTTAAACCCCATATGGTTGGGGCGGAGTCCCTCAGGGCTCTACTAGTAACTTTTTCTGTTATGTTATTGTGGGGGAATTTCTCTGAGAATAGCAGATCGACAAGCTCACAACGCGTTGCAACGCAACGCGTTGTGAGCTTGTCGATCTGCTATTTTCAGTGGAAGCTTTCCCCACAATACGGATGCTGGGCTTTAAGTCATTAAAAATAAGTTCTGTATTGCAGCTTGAGACGGCAAGGACTATATAAATGATAAAGCAAAGACACAGCTAGTGTGCATCATAGAGCACCGAAGTCTGACATCAATATCGGTAGAGGGTTCATGTACTTTTTTATTTGCTTTGTAATCCCCATAGGGTGATTTTAGATTGCCTCATATAAGAACGGTGTTTGAAAAATAAACATGTCATCCCGGCCGTTTCACTCATGGATATGAAGAATCAACTGACTGAGAGAAAACGCTAATGTTACTGCTGCAGTTCTGCTGAATTAGTTACATCTTTGCTAGAAACAGACTGTATCATATATGACTGACTGACTGTCGTAAACCATACAGAGACACCTCCCTGACAATTTCGCCGAGACAGTTTGTTTATTTTTTAACAATGCTTATATGAGACAATTTTAAGAGGACCCCATGTTATTCTCCATAGAGAAATTACTTCCGTGAACCCTAGGGGATGAGCGAGTGACGTCAGGACTTCAGCGCCGTTCCCTATACACTGCCAAGACTCAGACTAAACTAATCATGGGTTGAGCCAGGGGATCAAGCCACAGAATTTGTCAGAATCATTATTTGCAGGGTCACAAATCATTTGGACATAAATAAAATGAAAATGCTTTTGATGAACTAAACACAGTCTGAGTTGGTGCCCTCTGCGCATATCGAGTGCAGAAACAGTCAATTGAGACATAACCCTAGCCTGGGTTCCAGCCTGATTTGCTGCGTTCCGTGGATTTGTAATTGTCACTTTGCGACAATTACAAATCCACGGAATGCAGCGAATCAGGCTGGAACCCATGCTAACATAACCCAGACACAACTGCAAATGGTGCTTGGGTGTTGACCTGTTCACCCACAGTGCGTGGAAACCTTTGACAGTTTTTTGCCCCTATTAAGATATGATTTATATTGGAGAGATGGACTAAGGTCCAGTTAGTGCAGTTGACCTATAGAATTCTCACCAAATATTGCACTAATGGACAGTCAGTCAGTATCATGTCAGTATCATGTCAGTATTATGTCAGTATCATGTCAGTGACAGCTACATGGGGAAAAAATGAGAAAATAATCAATCTTTGAGCCGTGGGCTGTGAGGCATCTCAAGTGCTTCCTGATTCGCATCATCAGATTCAGAAACAGTTTGAAGATTGTCCTTCATAATAGTTTTTGACCTGCTCTCATAAATGTCCTGCAGAGATGTGGTGCCCTCAGCTGACTTCAAGACCTTTCACAGTTATAAGTCATGGGAAGAGCTCTGTCCATATACTGTACCATAACCTCATGCCCCCTAGCTGATGTTCTGGGTTGTGGCAAAGACAACATATTTTTGGATCTTCTCTGACATATCTTGCATTTCTTCAGCTGTCTCTTGTGGTACAGGCATTGCATCACATTCTTTGCCACAGCCTCTATGTTGTGCATATACACCAAGTCAGGTTTTTGGTGATGTGCACCCTGGGCAACTTGAAGCTGTCACGTTATCTCCGCTGGTTCTGTGTTGATCAGAGGTGCTTTGTAAGGCCTTTTTTGTCTGATCACCTCCTTAGTCTTCCTGACATTCTTTCCTGGCACTGTTACATCAGTTCTGCTGTCGTTGTCATTTTGATAGGACCACTGTGTCATCATCAAACTTAAAGGGGAATACCACTCATTGTAAACATTCTGTTTAGCCTGGGTGGGTGTCAAGGGAGTACACAGGGGATTCATTATGTAGCCCCAGGAAGCTCCAGTGTTTAGGGTGAGGGATGTAGAGCTGTGATTGACCACCCTGGGGTCAGGAAGTCCAGTAACCAAGGTCTGCCAGCTTGCTTGCCAGCCTGGTGGGGACTATGGTGTTAAAGGCCAAGCTGTAATCAATAAATAACATTGTGTGTGTTAAGCATGTGCAGCAGTTATATCTGGTTGGACCATATAATGTAACCTAATTCTGATCAGTGTTTGGGTCTATTGTATTGCGCCTCTTGTGCAGATCCAAATAAAATAATTCATGTGTGTGTGTGTGTGTGTGTGTGTGTGTGTGTGTGTGTGTGTGTGTGTGTGTGTGTGTGTGTGTGTGTGTGTGTGCGTGTGTGTGTGTGTGTGTGTGTGTGTGTGTGTGCGTGCGTGCGTGCGTGCGTGCGTGCGTGCGTGCGTGCGTGCGTGCGTGCGTGCGTGCGTGCGTGCGTGCGTGCGTGCGTGCGTGCGTGCGTGCGTGCGTGCGTGCGTGCGTGCGTGCGTGCGTGCGTGCGTGCGTGCGTGCGTGCGTGCGTGCGTGCGTGCGTGCGTGCGTGCGTGCGTGCGTGCGTGCGTGCGTGCGTGCGTGCGTGCCTGTGTGCATATTGTATCGTAAAAGTAAGAGACAAAATGCTGGAGTGCTGTCTAGAGTCTGCTTGGCATTTCTTCCAGATAAGAGTTCTTCGTTACCACTTTGGCAAAATTGCTTGCTCAGGGTGGGATCTCTGTCGGTTCTCTGCTCTACATGTAAAGTGTCTTGAGACAACTTGTTGTGATTTGACACTTTAATAAAAATTTAATTTAATTGTTTGGCAAAGTTAGTTCCCCCATGAAAAGATATGGAGTGAAAAAAATGTGTTATTAGAACATTTTGGCTTTATTTAACTGCGGTGCCAATTCCCACTGTCCCACTTTCAGAGTCACTGTAAAGCTTGTTAATATGAAACCAAACTTTTGCACAGGAAGTGGCATACTCATCTCTCAAGACACATTTTGTGCATGTGCAACAATTATAAATGAGGCCCACCTGGACCTCTCGGGGGGGATCTAGGTAAGGTTTTCTTGTGGATTTTAGCTTTGCATTTAACCCATTAAGACCTGAGGCCGATTCTACAAATGTCTAAATCAATCTTCTGAAAAACATATGTCGCTATGTCAGTGGTTCTCAAACCTTTTGAGGTAAAAAACCTACAAAATAATATGTATTTGGCTGCAGATGCCTAGCCACCCCCCCCCCCCCCCCCCCCCCAAGAAGCAAAGATTTGAGTTTAATATTTGCACACATTTTGAAGTGACACACTATGAGCTTGTATATCCGCTATTTTGTAATAGCAGTAGGAGTATAAAATAATGGTTTAAGTGCAAAATCTAAAAAGACACAGATGCTTTTGCTGTTTTAATGGATTAACACCATCGTGATGAGCTCATACTGTAGTTCTCCCAGCTGACTGTGCCTGAATCCCCCTGTCCTGTCAGTGGATCAGCGATTTCCTGACAGACAGGACGCAGCGTGTGAGGCTGGGGAGAACACGTCTCAAACCCACCGACCCTGTGACACTGGCACAGTGGCGCTCCCTCCCTTCAGCTCCTCCATATTCTCTACACACCAACCGCTGCATCTCCACAGACTGCTGTCAATCTTCTCCGGCGTGCGGATGACATGACGGTAAAAGGTCTTGGTGGGCACCTTGGTGTGAAATTGGCATTTTCTTTCAAAAATGTTAAAAATGTACATGCATGTTCACATCATACTTCATTGCTTACGGTAAAACATTTTTTTTTTTTTTTTTTACATTTTTGGACAAAATAGCCAATTTGACATGGAGGTGCCTAGATGTCTCTAGTGCCCACCTATCCTGCAACCGTCACAACACTGATCAGACTGATCTGAAATGGTGATGTGTGTGTTTGCATACAGACACACAATCGGTATGCATCTGGACCTTCAGAAGAGCCCACCGTACTATAATTCAGGTCAAAAGAAAAAGCACACCCACTGATTTGAACCTTTGACCAGTTGTGTAAAGTATCTAAGTAGGCCACATTTATTTTACAGGAGTAACTTTACTGGTAATTTTACTTTACTGGAGTATTTCCAATTTTCAGTACTTTTATTTCTACTCCACTACATCTCACTCAGAGGAAACTATTTTACTTTTACTCCAGTACAATTCATTTAAAACTTTACTTACTATTCTTTGTAGATTTTGATTATTATTCCAAAACACACAAACCATTTCAGCCTGCCATTTGAAAATAACCGATCTGTAGTCAGATTTTTTTTTAAATTAATTTCGAACCTTTGAAAAGGGACATTCTGCACAATGAGTACTTTTACTTGTGTATAGGCTACTTTAAGTATATTTTGATACTAATACATTTGTGCTTTTACCCAAGTAAAAGTCTAATTACTTTTATTTGTAACCGTAACAAAGTATTTCTACACTACAGTATTGATACTTTTACTTAAGTAAAAATGTGAGTACTTTTTCCACCACTGTGTACAACTGAACCAATGCCCACCGGGTTCTGGTCTATGTAAAACCACAGAATAGAGTAAAGGTCACACCATTGTAAAAGGTTGGAGATTAGAGAGCCCAGGCAGTCCCCAGGGTTAATGTTCCACATCTGTGTGACTCTCTGGGACATCCATTCAAATGCATTTCCCTAAAAAAAAATATCATACTTTCAGACTTCTGTCAAGAAGGGAAAGGCCAGGGGTGATCTTGCAGTCAGCTAATTAACACACACATTTACAATAGTGTGCAACTGTGCATGTGTTAAAGCAGTGGTTCCCAAACGTTTTCATGTCAAGGACCCCCAAATTGATACAAATTAGCCCCGCGGACCGTTTGAGATGCATATTAGTCTACAGACCCCCATTTAATTTATATTGTAGATTGTTAATTTAACTATGAGAGTGTACAAATGGAACCAAATGGACCCGCTAGGGTCCATTTGGTTCCATTTGTACACAGACTTATAGCTTGTTACGTAGACAGCTCTAGAATTGCATTTTATGTAGTCATAGCACTTTATAGTACACAACACATGTATAATATATTATATAGTATAGTATGTATAGGTTACATAGATACTCCACTGTTACGTTCATAGTTTACGCATGATTCATGATAACTACTTTTTATACATGTGATGTATGCCATGCTTTTGTTATTGCTTAATGTAAATCGCTCTGGATTAAGAGCGTCTGCTAAATGCCTAAATTGTAAATTGTACACTCACCCAAAGTCATGCTGTTCGAAATGATATATTGATAAAACTGGCATTTTGTGTGAGGGAGCTATGAGATGTTAAACTTTTTACCACGGCTAATGCGTGACGCAGCTTGAATTGGTCACAGCTGCTGATCGCGGACTTAATAAACTGATTCAGTTCGTCTCGTTATTAAGAGATCAACTTTTCAGGAGGCTACATCTGTTTGGTTGTATGCCGTTAGAAATGGGTTTTGTGCATGAATGATTCTACATGCCAGTACCACACTGTCTCTACTCCTTCCCCCCACTATGTCTGCATCGTATTTACTGGTGCTAAGTGAAGTGCCATTTGAACGACACCATTGGTGTTGGGACCGCGGTACCCTGCAGGGCATCATTCCTTTTCCGGTTTATGATCCGGTCGGAAGCGGATGGTAATTTATGCCATGTTGTAGTCAGTGATTTGTAGTCATTAGACAGGAAACCACAAGCCGGAATCAGAAGTACCCAAAATAATTCCAGCAAGCATAATTTTAGGGCCTACCCAATAAAATCCTAGCCTGGGTGAACCCCTAACCGCCAGCCAGAACATCTGGCTGGCGAGGGGGGAGTGGTTCACCCATGCAGGCTAGGATTGTATTTGCATTTCACTGGAGGTTTCACTGGAGGTTCTGCTCTCTACCTGCTGCTGCTGCCGGTTAAAAAACATTCTCCAATCATCTTGTCTTCTTGATCCACACAGCTTTGAGCCACGGTGCCGTTGCACCTCCGCTGTTTATTAGTACATTATATCTGGCCACTTTTTTGCTTGTTATATCCTCGGAGAGTGCAGGCGTTTTATGCTTGTTGTCATCCGTTGTGAGCGTAGACGCATCGGCAACACAAAGCCAACATAAACATACTGTACACTTCCGAGGTGGAAAGCATCCCTTTAGAGAGGAAAGCACCAGCAAGCCCCATTAGCCCACAAACAGCCTGCTTTGTAAATGTAGTTTCTGTTAGAGCCACTCATACATATACCCATACCACATGTGCTTGCGCGCGTGCGCGCGCACACACACACACGCACGCACGCACGCACGCACGCACGCACGCACGCACGCACGCGCGCACACACACACACACACACACACACACACACACACACGCATAAATGCATATGTACGCACAGCAGATGTACATTAAATTCCAAGTGAGTTTGAGGTGGGGATTATGACGAAATCCAGCATATTGAGGTGGTAATGGCCATATCTATACAGGTGGTAAGGAAATGACAAGCGCGCACGCACGCACACACGCACGCACGCACACACATACACACGCACACACAGCAAGTGGGAACTTGGTTTTAGATTAGAATATGGCTAACAGTTGGATGTGAATGAATGTTGATGGTTGTGGTGGTAATGAGCATGCAGTACATTGTCTGGTAATGATGGTCACAGGCAGCCTGGGACTTGTTTACAGCACCGAGAGTGACGATGAGGATGGCTGACAGAGGAAGACGGGAGAGATGAATCATTGATTCATACTGTGTGTGTGTGTGTGTGTGTGTGTGTGTGTGTGTGTGTGTGTGTGTGTGTGTGTGTGTGTGTGTGTGTGTGTGTGTGTGTGTGTGTGTGTGTGTGTGTGTGTGTGTGTGTGTGTGTGTGTGTGCGCGCGCATATATATACTGTATACACACGCATACACACAAATACAGTAATCTCATTGAGCTAATTTAACTCCTTTTCTCCTGTTCTCTCTCTCTGCACCTCTCCTCCCCTCTACCCTCCTGCCAGTGTTGCTCAGTGGTTCAGCGCAGCAGCACCCTCAGGCCACTCTGATGGCTATTCACAACACTAATGGGCCATGGCATGAAGTCAGGGGCAGGGAGGCAACGAGAGAATTAGAGACAGAGAGAAGAACAAGAGACGAATAATGGCAATTAGAGACATGCGGGTTTGGATAGTCCTATACGACTGTGTCTGTGTGAGAGCATGGAGATGCCTGGTAGAAGCCCACTCACCCTGGCAGCACACAGGGCTCTGGGTGGGTTAACGAAGCCCACTCACCCTGGCAGCGACTCTCTTGCAGTGCGCTGTAGGCCATACAGCTGATAGGCCCTGGGGCTGTTTATTTTGATAGGCATTAAAAGGTGTTCAAAAGGTATTTATTTTACTTTGAACGTTTTCCGCCGTTGGTGGCCTTGTCTCTCCATTATGATAGTATTTTAAAATGAATAAATGCAAAAACTGGCAAGGAAAGTGTACATCTATTTTTTGAGTGGTGTAAACCACTCCTACAACTGGCTTTGTTTGTGCAGAAAAAATGAGCATGGTTGCTATGTTCACCCGGGTGTGATTTCATTACGTCAGACATGATTTCTTGCTTTGTTTGTGCAGAAGAAATGAGCATGGTTGCTATGTTCACCCTGTTCACCCGGGTGTGATTTCATTATTACGTCAGACATGATTTCATTACGTCAGACAGGCTATATAATCATCATATAGCCTGTCTGACGTACAGACCTTATATAAGACCTTACACCACTCAGTTCACACGGGTGTGATTTTTATTATGCATTTGTATTTTTTTTTTACTTTTTAGCCCACATTAGTAATTCACACCTGCACATGGCCTCCTGCCAAGATGGGAAACTTCAGCTATGCAGCACTGCAGTTTCTGCTGTGGTTTTGCTGTTCACCGATTAGTTAGTTTTGTGCATAACTTGCACAACAAATTAACGGTCAGCATGTCCTGTGCTGTGTAATGGACCATTTATACATGGTTCACCACAGTCCATGAACATAATGTTTCTATTGTATGGTTCCATTGAGTATTAAGGACAGCACCATTGTGCTTGGACACCTATAAGAAAACACATTGTGGGGGTCGCTGTTCTACACACCAAAGTCACACAGGAAACGGTTGCATATTTGGCCCCTCTGGCACGGGTTTTATTTCACAGAAAAGGTAGAGACAAGGTAAGTGCATCTATGCTAGGCAAAAGTACATTTCTTCCTTTTCAGCAGGGCGGGGGCGGGGGGGGGGGCAGCGAGGAGGAGCAGCAGCGGACCGTCGGAGGACCAGCAGAGGACCAGCCGAGGACCGGGATAGGTAAGTGGGTCTTTTAGGGTTTTCCTTCCCTGTATCAGCGTTGTTTTTCCATACAAGCGCTGAGTTTTGCATAATATGCCAAATCAAATATCTTTCAAATTGATCTAAATAATAATGTATTTTCTTACAGAGAGCAGGAGGCGCGTCTACCGGTAAGTAGGGTACATGCCGGGGCCTCTCCTCGGACAACAGGTAAGTTCTGTCACATTTCTCCTCTTTAGCTCACTTGGTGGGGTTATAGGCGGGGGTAGTTCAATGCCATAGCCTCAGAGCCCAACGGTGTTCATACATCCAGTAGTGGAGCGGCCTGTGAGGTAAGAGAATACACATTACTGTCTTATCATCAATAACGGTGCTATTTAACGAGGGGGGGGGGGGGGGGGGCATGGGTCTGTCTTACCGTGCGCCGTAGGTATCACTGCTTCCAGAGAGTCTCTGAGGGACTGAGATAGGCAGAGGTTTATAAGTCACCTGGGCGTCGGCCCGCAGGTGTCAGGTAATTTGTTAGATGAACAGGCGGCGTGGGAAGTGTTGTAATCTAAGTACTGGACCCTCATCTGGTTCTGACAGACAGGTAGTGTGTGCAGGCTGGGTGGTGTGTGACAATCCAGTTGAAGTATTCTTTTGGTACGGCAACTGCGGCATTAACGAGACACGAGACAGTATCACGCTAAGGTTCACAAAGTTTATTACACAAACAGGAAACATATATAGTGCTGGATCATAATGACGTGACAATAAGATATGAGACAGAAGAACGTGCCTACTGCAGCAAGGCTGACCTTGCTGCCGCTGAGATGTCTTTTGTAGCCTATCTATAAAGTATGCTACAGTACAGGCAGTACACAATGACAATACATCTCAAGTACACTGTATCTCAAGTTCAAGTACATAGACTAAGATGTACTGTGCATGGGCTAATATCATAACAGGAAGTACTGCCCATTCTGCACAATTCCAAGCTGACAGCGCGTCACTCTGCTTCCCTCTCTCTCTCTCTCCCCGGGGTTGCAAACCCGTGGCGTGCGGTCCCTGACCGAGACGCCACAACATACAGTATTACGTCTCTCTTGTCTACTGTGCCATAACTATGCATTGTTTTAACTACTGGTGTATTGTATTGCACTGTATCATATTGTTTTCTCTGACCTGTGAAGCACTTTGGTACGATGAGAGTCGTTTTTAAATGTGCTATACAAATATTTTTTTTATTTGATTTGATTCTCTGGACCGGCGCACCTCAGGGCTACCA